>NC_084994.1:16258749-16273749 GCF_963854185.1 Sardina pilchardus | reverse complement strand
GATACACAGATCTAGTCCCTGGCTCTCTTTTCAAACCTAAACCAACATAAACTTAAGCTATTAGGCTCAGCTCCGGTGATTTGGTGTGTTTAGGTAGCTGTGTGTGTGTGTGTGTGTGTGTGTGTGTGTGTGTGTGTGTGTGTGTGTGTGTGTGTGTGTGTGTGTGTGTGTGTGTGTGTGTGTGTGTGTGTGTGTGTGTGTGTGTGTGTGTGTGTGTGTGTGTGTGTGTGTGTGTGTGTGTGTGCGTGCGCGCGCGCGCGTGTACAGTCTTTGCAACAAGGTGCTATCATAGAGACAAGTGTTCAAAATGAGAACCCGGTTGGTCTGTGTGTGTGTGTGTGTGTGTGTGTTTTTGAGTAAGACTAGAGTAAGTACATTTTGCAGAGAGAAATATAAGTCCTGACATTGAAGAAGACTTAATAAAATGTTGTGTGTGTGTGTGGCTGTAGGCCATGTGAAAAAAAGAAAAGGAAAATAAACCGTATGTGACTTTAGCGCATTGATGTGTTAGAAACAGACACAGGGGGAGAGGCATTGAGGAGCTACGGTGAATAATGACCCAGGTCCGCTCGCTGGGTCCAGGGGGGCAGCACCAGAGCCGACATCTGCCTTCTCCCTGCTCCCCCATTCTCTCGCCATTCTCTGGGGGAAGAATGGAACCCGCCTAGACCGCGGGTCCATTGTGAGGTTTTGCCACCGCTGCTCCGCGTTTATGCTAATCCCGGTGAACCGAGGGGCGCGTTTCACCTCCCGAGACAAAAGACCAGCGCTTGCTGGCCGCCGTGGAGACGGAGAGAGAGAGGCGAGAGTGCGCCCGAGCGAGCGCTACGAGTGTGTGTGTGCGCGCGCACCGTCTTCGGTGTATGGGAACGCGGTGGTAGAGTGACGGAAGGGAACGCGCACAGCAGTTTGTGCCCGAGCGGAGAGCGAGAGCGAAATAGGTGGGCGTGGAAAAATGAGGGCGGAGCTTCCTGTCGGAAGGAGTGACACGTGGTCTCCCCTCGGTCTGTGTGCGCGTGTGTGAGAGTGTGTGTGTGTGTACTAGGGAAAGAGCTCGTGCGCCAGAGAATCGACTCTACCCCATTTTCACGTTTCTGTCGCGCGTTTTCACCCACCCAACCGACCGACCCACATATCACTGGAGCTGCACGGCTACCCCCCTTTTTTCTTTGAAAGACCAGCTCGTCTCGGCCAAGGAACGTTAGTAAGCCTGCCAGCAGCGCGAAACACGGACAAGTGAGCCGGCCCCGTTGTCACGCGGGAGAGAGTGTGAGCGCGACAGAGGGAAGGAAGGAAGGTTGGAGAGAGAGTGCGAGCGCTTTTGGGTGTTTTAAGAGTCTCCCCACCCCCCTCCTCCACCTCCTCCTCCATCCCCCCTCCCCGTAGCAAGACCCCCGCCGTGCCGCAGCCTCATCCCACGCCGACCGCGGAAGCCATGACGCTGGAAGCGATCCGGTACCGCTCCGGGTCCCTGCAGATCCTCAATCAGCTGCTGCTGCCGCACGAGACGGTGTACGAGGAGATCCGCTCGGTCCAGGACGGCTATGATGCCATCAAGAGTATGAAGGCAAGTGAGAACTACCGGGGGAGAGGGGGTGGGGGCTCACGGCAGGGACCGTATAGGATCAGGGGCTGGGATCGGATCGGGTCTGGTTCCCTCTCGCATCCTTTTAGCGTGCGGCTGTTCCTCCCGTTGGTGGACACAGTGTAACCAGCTGCAGCACGGAGGATTGCAACATACAGCGGCGCGGGTGTTTCTTTGTGTCAGTCGGGAGCACGGGGTCGTTCTTTTGTGTGTGTGTGTGTGTGTGTGTATGCTATGTGGGGGGAGATGCTGTGTGTGTGTGCGCGTCTAGTTGATCATTTGCATAGCTGTGTGCAGGATCGCCAAGCATCGCATCGCAAGCTTGTACTAGGGCTGGTGTACTCTGTCAAGGGCAACCTTCGCAAGCATGCGGTTATCGATCTGTTCGGACTCAAAGTGCGCCACGCAAAACTGGGTGTTTGTTATGATGCGCATATGGCCACCAGGCTGCATTTCAAAAGAATAAAAGCCAAGTCATGTTCGTTATTGTTGTAAATAACGGCTATGTAGCTAGTTCGGTAGGCCAGTAGGTGACTATTATTTTTATGAGATTAGAAACTGCTGGTGGATAGAGGCTCCGTAGACCAACCGGATTCACGCCCTCTCCCTGGGCTGATGACAGCCCGAGGCTCCGGTGGGCAACGCGCTGTGGTGCGGTGCAACGCGTGCCCACGATGAGCGAACGGGGATAGGCGCCTTATAAATGTTTAATCGTGCTCAGGTTAACGAGGGCTACGGACAGATTGCTCGGCCAGGTAACTCGCAGCGGGGAGCCATAAAGGACGGTTGGTTTGGCAAACGGTTATAGCACCGAGGGTGAAAAATCTGCGAGATGAATTATTGATAACCTCCACGATTTCCGCCTCTCTTTTTTTGTCGTTGGCTGCTGCCGCTCGTGCGGTTCAGGGCACTGTCACCCTCTTTAACGACTGTTTCACACCATTATGGGCCGACAAGGCAACAGATTGTCACATTATCTCTGCGTCCTACACCGCATGTGTTGCACTGAAAACCTTGTGTGCGCTTGAACATGATGTTTTGTCTGTTAGCAGAACAAAGGCCAAAGCCCAGAGCCACTGAGCATCTCTCTCTCTCTCTCCCTCTGCCTCTCTCTCTCCCCCTCTCCCTCCCTCTCTCCCCTCCCTCCCTCTCTCCTCTAAGATAGCAGACTCTTCATTAAGTATCAAAGCTTAGAAGTGCTTCTTCATTAAATTTGCCTGCCATACCCGGGCACCCGCAATTAGAGAGAGAGGTGATGGTAGGGTCACACACACACACTCACACACACAACACACACGTCTCAGTGCACTGTCCGTCCACACGCACACATATATCCACTCACACTGAAAGAAACACTCTTTCTAAACCACACACATACATCTAAAGTTTCACTCTTAGAAACACACACACACACACACACACACACACACTTGCTTGTGTGAAAGTTCAGGAGCTGCATTCATTAGCAGGCGAAGCTGATGCCATGGTCTCCAGAGAGAGAGAGAGAGAGAGAGAGAGAGAGAGAGAGAGAAAGCGCTGATGATATATCGAGTAAACTCTCTGGCCGCCACCCACTCCTGAAGGGGCTGAAGTGACACACACACACACACACACACACACACACACACACACACACACACACACACACACACCTCTATATGCACAGACACATACACACACACACACACAAATACATGCACAGACACACATGTGCACACACACACACACACACACACACACAGTACAGACACACACAAACACGTACAGACACACACACACACACACACAGTACAGACGCACACAAACACACACACACACACACACACACACACAGACACGCACACAGTACAGCCGCACACACACACACACGTGGTGATATGATGTGGATATACACACTCAGGTATCAGGGGGCGCGCGTACGCACTCACACACACACACGTGTGGTGATGTCATAATGAGCGAATGAATCTCCGCCACCCACTCTTGAAGGGGCGACGACTTCAAACCATTACCTCACCATCAGCTGATGTCATTGCTATTGCCACTACCACTATAGTGTGTGTGTGTGTGTGTGTGTGTGTGTGTGTGTGTGTGTGTGGTTTGTTCACATGTGTCACATGTATGACCGTGTACTGGTTAGGTGTGTAAACGTGTGTTTGTGTGTCTGTTCAGACAGACTTCATTGTGTGTAAATGTGCAGATTCGTGTTTTGTGTGTGTATGAAATTAATGTTGTTCTACCTGCTGGTGTCAACAGCGTGTGTGTGTGTGTGTGTGTGTGTGTGTGTGTGTGTGTGTGTGTGTGTGTGTGTGTGTGTGTGTGTGTGTGTGTGTGTGTGTGTGTGTGTGTGTGTGTGTGTGTGTGTGTGTGTGTGTGTGTGTGTGTGTGTGTGTGTGTGTGTGTGTGTGTGTGTGTGTGTGTGTGTGCGCGTGTGCATGTTCATTCGTATAACAAACCAGAGCTCAGCTTCAGGTGTGTGTGTGTGCGTGCTGTTTCTGGCATGCATATCTGTAGGTACCACAGTCACTCAAGAACCAGTACACTGTGATGGATATCAAATGTAACTGTATTTTATACATCACTATGCTATACCATTACAGACATTATAGATAACACTTAACTGTCGTAGCAGCTCCATTTGTGAGAAGTATACATAACTCGTACAGTCTATAAATGACTTAGTACACAAGCGCATGCATTAACTACAGATTACAGTTGACTACACACAATACAACTACACATCAATCACATCACAGCAGACAAAAGATAAGTATCCCTTGATGGAGTTCCCGATTAAGCTTTAGGATGGTGGTGCGCAGGCTTAGTGTGACCCTGTTGAAGTGTGACACCCTGTATCTGTGCTCTAGTGCCTGATTTATAGAGCATCTGGAAAGGTTGGCGTACACACTTTGAGCAGTTTATTAGTTGATGGGACACTGTAGGGCTTTTAAATTAGCACCCTCTTACAATACTGCACAAATTATCTGCTATAATATAAAATATGTAGAAATGGAATATATATAGTATATAAAAAAGTGATTTAATGAAATAGATATTCAGATTAAAATCTAGTGGTAGATAAAAAAAAAACGTAGTGCGCTCCAGTATGCTGAAAAACAAATGCAAACCTTTCTCAATGTCCTATTTCTATTCCGATTCCAGTGAGCTTTTACATTGCATTTGCATGTTATATTACATTACATTACATTACATTCACATTGTGTTCACTCGGAATGTCCTATCTGGATGTGATGTGACCGTGCTACCGTGCTATGCAGGACAATACGATGGAGCTGTTGTTAGACGCCCGGTCTCTATTTTGCTGTCTGTCGCTTGCGTTGTTCTGCTATTATGAGTGAGAAACACACATATTGTAGAAATATGACTGAATAGAGACACAACAGAGTCAGTGTGGAAACACCTTTTCCAGGCAGTGCTGCATGGAAGGCAATAGTGTTAGGCAAAGGTTAGGGTTAAGATTGGGGTCCACCATCGAGCGATTAGGGTTAAGATTAGGGTTGGGTGGCGACATACACCATCGAGCGTATCCTCACTTCGGTTTACACAATTGCCTCAGTATGAATAAGACGAATTCAATTGTGTTAAGAGAGCTTGCACATACTGTGTATTACATCCAATGGTGTTGGCTATAGTGAATTTACTTTAGGGTAATAGGTGCCTTGAAGTCCACCCACGGTGGGTCGGCTTAAAACACCATGGAGTGCACTAAAGGCCATGCCACAGCTGGACCCTGACATGCACTTACAAATAGCTCTGAGGGGAAAACGTACTTACAAATAGCTCTGAGGGGAAAATGCACTTACAATAAGCGCTGAAGGAAAGCGCCGTGGCTTTTAGTCACACCTTTTCAGGTGTGGCCCGCTAAGCTGATTCTGCCCAAGCACCACGCAGAGCCTGCCACACTGCCAAGACCAGTAGGGGGCGCAACAGTTATACTACCGCTTTGCTGTATACTGTATTGTTGTATACTGTACTGTATAAAAAGGGGGTTAGGAGTTCAGTAGCAAAGTGCAGGATTTGAGACATCTACTGCAGTCACATCAGCCAGTGTGTTGAGCAGATCTGTGGGGATGGATATCAGCTCTTCTCAAGTAACAAAGTCTGGAGCTCAGGAGTTTCATTTGAGAGTGAATGAAGGAATGAAAGGAAGGAAAGGAATTGAACGAGTGTCCTGTCTCAAGACGTTTATAAGATGTGTCCTGTCTTAAGACGTTTCTAAGATGTGATGTGTCCAAAGACGTTTATAAGATGTGTCCTGTCTCAAGACGTTTATGTGATGTGTCCTGTCTCAAGACGTTTATAAGATGTGTCCTGTCTCAAGACGTTTATAAGAAGCATATTTAGCCCTTTTTGAGTAGAACAATTCCTGCCCTGGTCAGGCCCTCACAGAGGCCTTTTCCACTATCAAAGAACCTCCGTCTCCGTTCTGGTTTTATGCACCAGATGTTGAAGTCTGTGTGGAGCTATTCCACGATAATTTTGTCATTTTGGAAACCTGAAAAGATGGTTTGGAGCCGGCACCAAAAAAATATTTTTTTCCCCAATTAACCAAAATGGGTGTGTCATTCGACAGGTCCGTAATGTATGCTATACACCATATGTTGATGAAGCATACTCGTTTCCGTTCAAAACTGGAGGAAATGTGGGCAGGTTCTAGGGTTAGATTTTATGCCTTATGTGTCTATATGTATCTGAAATGTGCACTTTGGCCAAAACAAATTGCCCAACTTTTGGGATATTAAAGAATACTTTGACTTTGAGACTTTAACTTTTTCTCTAGATAGCACTAATGTTAAAACAAATATCAAACACCCTCAGTGCCGAGGTCAAGAGTTCAGTGGGTACCAGGAAGGTGCCGCCTGTGGTTCAGTTCCGGTCCAGACCTGGTCCAGATCCGGCGCTAATCCGCTGGGGCTCCCCTCCTCTCTGTTTCCTGGGGATCCCCCTCGCTCGCTCGCTCTCGCTCTCGCTCTCGCTCAAGCTGGGCTTAGGCGGCTGGAGTTTTTGTCGCGCGACGAGCTAATCCAAATCCTACATCCAGCATAAGGAGCATTAACAGCTCCGTCTTATAGTCACTTTCACAATATTAGATTCAATTCAACTCCCTGAGTCCATGTCTCTCTCTCTCTCTCTCTTTCTCTCTACTTTCTCCCTCTCTCTCTCGCTCTCTCTCACTTTCTCTCTACTTTCTCTCTCTCGCTCTCTCTCACTTTCTCTATCTGTCTGTCTCTCTTTCTCTCTCTGTATGTCTGTTTGTTTCTCTCTATCTCTCTCCTCTTTCTTTCTCTCTCTCTCTCTCTTTCTCTTTCCGCCTCTGTCCTACTTTCTCTCTACTTTCTCCCTCTCTCTCTCTCTACTTTCTCTCTCTATCCATCTCTCTCTATCCCTCTCTCTCTGTCTACACTCTCTCTGACTTAATTCCGAGACATTGCAACAGTAGAGCAACGGCAACAACAGTGAAACAAGAGCGTGTCTGAGAAACACGAGTCGGCCGTTGTCATGCCAATAAAGGTCCTGGTGGACAAGCTGTAAGTGATTTGTGTTCTTTGTAGTGAGTTTTGGGAGAGGAGAGGAGAGGGTGGGGTGGGGGGGGCTCCTTAGCAGGGATAGTCTTACGGGATTTACCTCATAAATCTGAAATCAATTTGGCTTCTCCGGTCTCACTTGGGTCTGGTTTCTCGTCCAGACTGTAGACTACTTTATCAGTTTTTAGACTTTAACGTTCTTTAACGTTTAGACACACATTTACATAGAGAATGTATGGAATACATACAGTACATGGCAAATATAATTGCATCCAAAATGATCCTACTACTACTTACTACTTCTCTCTCGTGATGTACATGTATGTGGATCTCTCTCCTTCTCTCGTTTGTCTGTGTTTCTAAAAAAAAAAAAAACACATGTGGACGTTATTACTTCAGACGAGGATGTTGGGGGGGGTTTTGTAGTCGTTTGTCTGCAGGATTGCGCAAAGCCACCAGCCCAACTTCCGTGGAGCTGTAGAATTAAATCAGACTGTGTTTGGATTCAGTGGGTGGATCTAGGAATTCGTTTTTCACTTTGTGGAACGTCACAAGAGAACTTTTGACGAGAGTGGAGTATTGACCTTGGCAACGATCTCTGCTCTCTTTGGAAAATGTAACAGGAAAAAGGACAGAATGGCACCAACCCAGCCCCTCTAAATCATGCTTTAGTAGCGTCGTAATGTGAATGAATTGACGAGTGATTTAATAAACAAGTGACCCCTTCTCTCTACATCTCCCTCTCTCCCCTCCTCCCTCCCCCTCTCTCTCTTCCCCTCATTCTCTCCTCCTCTCCTCATCTCTCTTTCTCTCTTGCTCCCTCTCTCTCCCCTACTCTCCCTCCTTCCCTCACCTCTTTCTCTTTCACTCTTTCCTCTCTTTCTCTCACTCCCCTCTCTTTCTTCTCTCCCCTCCTCCCTCTCCCTCTCTCCTCATCTCTCTTTCTCTCTCCTTCCCTCTTTCCCCTCTCCCTCTCCCCCCTCTCCCTCTCTCCTCATCTCCTTCTCTCCTTCTCCTTCTCTCCTCATCTCTCCCTCCTTCCCTCCTCATCCATCTCCTCTCTCTCTTCCTCCTTTCTCTCTCCCTCTCTCCTCATCTCTCCCTCCTTCCCTCATTCTCTCCCTCCTTCCCCCCTTATCTCTCTCTCCCTCTCTCCTCCCTCTCTCCCTCTTTCTCTCCTCCCCATCTCTCTCTCCCCCTCCCTCTCTCTCTTGTCCCACTACAGGTGCGTGGCGCTCCTGCCATTGCCATCGTGGGCTGCCTGAGCCTGGCGGTGGAGCTGCGCGCGGGCGCCGGCGGCGACGACCCCCTGGCCTTCATCCGCGAGTCGCTGTGCCACCTGACCTCGGCCCGGCCCACCGCCGTCAACATGGGCCGCGCCGCCCGCGAACTCATGGAGTTCAGCGAGAACGAGAGCATGGAGAAGAGCGGAGAGGCACTACGGGACAGGTGAGGGAGGGAGGGAGGGAGGGAGGGAGGGAGAGAGAGAGGGATGGAGAGAGAGGGGGGGAGAGAGAGGGAGAGGGGGAGAAGAGCGGAGAGGCACTACGGGACAGGTGAGGGAGGGAGGGAGGGAGGGAGGGATGGACGATAGAACAGAGAAGAAAAGAGCAGAGGCACTCCGAGAGCTGAGAGAGAGAGGGATGAAGGGAGGGGGAGAAGAGTGGAGAGGCACTCTTCAGACAGGTGAGAGAGAGAAGGAGGGAAGGAGGGAGGGATGGATGGATGGATGAAAGTGTGTAAGAGTAGTGAGCTGGAGTGAGAGAGAGAAAGAGTGAGAGAAATACAGACAGACAGAGAGAGAGTGAGGGATCATTGAGTTAGGGAGGGATACAGGCAGGGTTTGTGCATTAGCTGATGGATGTCTGGTTGAATGAGAGGATGAGGAGAGAGAAGGAGAGAGAGAGATTACAAATGTTTTTGATGCTTGTGTGTTCAAAACAGATATTGTATCTGTTTGCACTGTATGATGGCTTTGGCAACACTACTCTTCTACTGTAAGTCATGCCAATAAATTTCATTTGAATTTGAATTTGAATTTGAGAGAGAGAGAGAGAGAGAGAACTAGAACTAGAACTAGAACTAGGAGTAAAAAAATCTCTCTCTTCCCAGTAAAGATGGTGATGAGTATGAGGAAGAGGCAAACAAAAGAATCTCTCCCCCACCTCTCATTCCCCCTGGTTCTGTATAACACTGTCGACAACTTTGAGCGTTTGAAAATGAATCCTAGAGGGAGAGAGAGGGAGACAGAGGGAGATGAAGAGGGAGATAGAGGGAGAGAGGGAGAGAGGGATGGAGGGAGGGAGGGAGGGAGGGATGGAGGGGGCGAGGGAGGAGCCATGGGAGAGGAGAGGTAAAGCGTAGAGATGAAAAGATGAGAGGAGAGATGAGAGGAGAGGTAAATTACAGATGATAGCACAGAGCTGTGAGTCAGGAGACCCCATAATGCAGAGAGAGAGGGAGGGAGGGAGGGAGGGAGGGAGGGAGAGAGAGAGAGAGAGACAAAGGTTTTCAACCGCCATTTGTTGGATCATTCCTCAACCCATGAAATCCTTGCGCGCCTCATACAGAAGCCAAACACCATACAAACATTCATAAATACATTCACACATAAAAATCCCAAATACATTATATGTGATGTTAAAAAGCAGCATCCCCCCCCACACACCCAGAAACCCCTCAATGTTCTGAACACATCCCCTTAGGAACCTCCACCGGATCGACTGATCCAGCCCCCAACATTCTACTTCTCCTGGTCTTCCACACTGGCAACTTAGTTGACCCCAACAAGAAATTCACCATACACATCTCCCTCCTCCTCCTCAGCTGATACATTGGGCCCCCAATCAAAAGGCGATAGGGAAAAAGCTACCCCTAATTTACCCAACCACCTATTCAAGAGCTAAAAAAGCTACCCCCCCCCCCCCCCCCCAGCCAAATGTGAGGGAAATAATTAAAAACAGGGAGGGAAGGTGTGAGCAAAAGAGTCTATGAGTGTGTAAGACTGCGTGTGTGTGTGAGATCGAGATGAGAGAGAGAGAGAGCTCTATCTGTTGTATGCTCTGACAGAGCATATGCAATTGTGTTTCATGCCTTTGAAGCTCAGACGGACAGAGAGAGAGACAGAAAGAGAGAGAGAGAGAGAGAGGTATTTCATCAAACATATTTTACTCTATTCTTGGTCTTGCTGTTTATGAACCAGCTGAATTGAAACAATCAAAGCCGAAAGATGGGATGTATGTGAATGCAGGGGGATTGACAGGTGAATCCACCAATGAGATGTCAGTGTCTCACCTGTCTCTGCGCTTGTCCCCGCCTCCTCTGCAGCGCGATTGGCTGGATCGAGGAGATGCTGGAGCGGGACGTGAGTGACAACCGGAAGATCGGGAACTTCGGCGCCCAGCACATCCTGTCCGGCGTTCCGAGGGACTCGGTCAGCATTCTCACGCACTGCAACACCGGATCACTCGCCACCGCCGGATACGGCACCGCACTCGGTACGTGTGTGTGTGTGTGTGTGTGTGTGTGTTGTGTGAGTGTGTATGTCTCTGCCTGTGTCTACGGGTGTGTGTGTGTACGTGTACATGGACCTGGATGTGTGTGGGCGGGTGTATGTGTGTGTGTGTGTAGGTATGGGTGTGAGTGTGTGTGTGTGTATGGGTGTCAGTGTGTGTGTGTGTGTGTGTGTGGGTGGGTGGGTGTCACCCACACCGGAGTGGAGTCTCTCATCACGGTGATCTGTCACTCATGCGCACAAACACAGGTACACACAACACACACACCCTGAAACACGACACACATACACACGCACACACACACACTGGCTCTGCATTCATTATCACTGTCAGCGCTCTCACCTGCTGCACCCTGGAGATGCCAGGAGTAGCGTTGGAGAGAGCGGTTGGCATGGAAACGGTCCTGGCCCGGATCTGGGCCTGATGTCACCGTGGCGCTTGGGCCGTCACTCAGAGCTGAGATGAAGTCACTGTGGAGAAATATCTGGAGCAGTTTGCACTCACGATTTCTCTACAGTAATGAAGTATGATTTTTGAATTGGCCACAGTTCATTTCAACAAATACTCAGAGAGAGGGTAGCAGAGGTGGCGTAGATTTAGGAGATGTTTTTATTATTGTATGTATAACTGCAGATGTATAAATTGTGTCTACAGTTCACACACCTGACATAGATAGATAGATAGATAGATAGATACAGTAGATACTTTATTGATCCCCAAGGTACATTGTAAAGGTACATAACGCACTCTAAGCAGACAGATTTTGCAATAGCATTGGTGAAGAAAAAAAGAAAAGCTACTCAGATTCAGATTCAGATTCAAAGTGCTTTATTGGCATGACAAGGGGTACTTATATTCCCAAAGCAGGCAGACGAAACAGAAAATAGTACAATACCATTACAATTCATAAAATACATGTGTGTGTACTCTTTTTGTGTGTCTTGTGTGTTTTGAATGTGTGAATATTTTGTATTAACTCTTTGTCTGTGTGTTTGTGTACCTGTATCTTTTGTGCGTGTGTGTGTGTGTGTGTGTGTGTGTGTGTGTTGTAGGTGTGGTGCGCTCCCTGCACTCGCTGGGCCGCCTGAAGCGCGTGTACTGCACGGAGACTCGGCCGTACAACCAGGGCGCGCGGCTCACGGCGTACGAGGCCGTAGCCGAGGGATTCCCCGCCACGCTCATCACCGACAGCATGGCCGCCCTCACCATGAGGGAGAAGGGCATCACCGGTACGCTGTGTGTGTGTGTGTTGCTGTGTGTGTGTGTGTGTGTGTGTGTGTGTGTGTGTGTGTGTGTGTGTAGCCTATGTGTCTCTGGCTGTGTCCGAAAATGGAAGAAAATGCAGCGTTTTAAGATATCTCACAGAGGAGCGAGGCATGTGCAGATTCATTATTTCTATGAAATGCTGCCCCCTAAGATGCCTTCTCTCATTTTGCTGAATTTTGAAGGCAGTGTAGATGTATCCGTCATTCTGCCTTCAACGTCCAACATTCAGTTTAATTGTGTGCTGCAGTTGAACGTCATGTTAGTCTGCTTTCTGGTATCCTGGCAACGGCATTCTGTGTCTTGCCAGACTGTCCAAAACAAAGTTCGTAGCTTTGCCTTGTGTGTTTAACTTTTATCGTGGACACTGCCGTTAGAAGTGTTTTTTTGTTGTTGTTGACTTTTTTGTGTTGATCAGATATAATCTACTGTATAGTTTGTGAGGATGCTTTATTGAAAATATTTTGTCAATGTATCAACTTTATTTTTGTGTTAATTTAGCACCTAATTTGATACATTTGTGTACTTATCTGAAGTTTAGAGTTCTTGGTAATGACAAACTCTGCACACTGTCTTGTTTGTTAGCAAAATCACCTTTGGGAGCAAAAAACAAACCTTTGCAGATATTTTATCTTTTGTATCTTTTATTATCTGGCACCTGTTGAAACACGTAGATGTGCGTGCGTTATTACGTTCAGTCAATGACGACCTCTCTCCCACGCCTGCAGCGGTGGTCGTCGGGGCCGACCGAGTAGTCGCCAACGGCGACACGGCCAACAAGATCGGCACGTACCAGCTGGCCATTGCCGCAAAGCACCATGGGATTCCGTTCTACGTGGCAGCGCCGAGCACGTCGTGCGACCTGAGCCTGGAGAGCGGCCGCGACATCGTGATCGAGCAGCGCCCGGCCGAGGAGCTCACCAGCATCAACGGAGTTCCTGTCGCCGCGCCAGGTCTGTGTGTGTGTGTGTGTTGTGTTGTGTCTTGTGTTGACTTGTGTTGTCTTGTGTTGTCTTGTGTTGTCTTGTGTTGTGTTGTGTTGTGTGTGAGAGTGTTGTGTGTGAGTGTGTGTGTGTGTGTGTGTGTGTGTGTGAGAGAGAGAGATTATGTAATACCTACATCTCATGGAAACGTCTTCTTGGTTCAAAGGGTTCATGAACTTCATGGCTGCAGTGTGTGTGTGTGTGTGTGTGTGTGTGTGTGTGTGTGTGTGTGTGTGTGTGGTTGTGTGTGTGTCTGTCTTGTCAGTGCACACACACTGAACAGAGCTCTGTAGCTATTTCAGAGCACTTTTGTGAGGAAATGTTCGTCTGACAGCAATAGAGTGACACTCTCAACCACTCTCAAAGTATACTGTACTCTCGTGTGTGTGTGTGTGTGTGTGTGTGTGTGTGTGTGTGTGTGTGTGTGTGTGTGTGTGTGTGTGTGTGTGTGTGTGTGTGTGTGTGTGTGTGTGTGTGTGTGTGTGTGTGTGTGTGTGTGTGTGTGTGTGTGTGTGTGTGTGTGTGTGTGTGTGTGTGTGCGCGCGTGTGTGTGTGTGTGTGTGTATTCCTCACTTTAGAAAGTAGCAGCTGCTGGAGCCGCTGAATAATGCATTGCCCTGAAACGCATGTGAGGAAAAGACAGAAGAGTGATGGAGAGAGAGAGAAATGGGTTTGAAAGGAAGAGAGAGAGAGAGAGAGCGCAAATGAGAAGGGAGAGAGAGAAGGAAAATGGGTTGAAGGGCAATTTGGGGATAAAGACAAAAGAAGAAAGTGAAGAGAGATTGAAAGGGAAAGAGAGATATTTTTCAATTTTGCATACAACTTAGTGGCAGTAAGAGTCCAGTGCACAAAACAATGGTCCTTATAAGACAAGAGAATTATACAGAGTGAAAAAGAAAAGAGAGAGTGAGAGAGAGTGTACGTCCTCTTATATGTTAATTCCACAATTAAACATTTATTTATTTGTCTTTAACACATGTACATGTAATTGAGCTTTGGCAATAACGTTTTGAAACGTTCATGCCAACAAAGCTTAATTGAAATTCAATTCAATTCAATTCAATTCAATGAGTGAGTGAGTGAGAGAGTTAGTAAGAGAGTGAGAGTGAGAAGTCAGTGTGAGTGAGAGAGGTAGTGAAAAAGAAAAGAGAGTGAGTGAGTGAGAGAGAGAGAGAGAGAGAGTTAGTAAGAGAGAGAGAGTGAATAGAGGCAGAGAGAGAGCAGAGCGTACAATACATACTGCAGACTGTGTCTCTGATTTGACGTTGGTGTGACTCAGGTGTGATGTGAAGGCGAGTACAGTGTACCTGTCCAGGTCTTAATTAGCCCATCTTAAAGCGCTCAGGTGTCCAGCCTCGTTAAGGTTACTGATGCGTTTTATAAGAACAGAAGTATACGAATTGGAACACAGTTCTTGATTGGCAGAATAAAGTGTCCTCCTATTCCTGTACTTCCTGCCGTGTATAATTGGTGATTTTCTATGACTCTGTTTACATCTTCCAACCTAATCCTTGGCAAACTCGACAACAGTCTTGAAAAGGAGCTTTGTTTTTTGTTTTTTTTAGTTTGTTGACAGCAGACAGCAAGTAGTGACGGCTTTGAAATATCGGTGGTAGTTGTTTTTTTTTACAGTGGCGACATCTTGTGAAATGGGCTTATCAGGAACGCACAATGAGTCACGGTGGACTGCACGTACAGAGAGAGAGATAGAGAGAATCACACACACACACACTGTATAGGAATATGAATCTGTTTCCTTGTAGCTGTTCATATGTTAGATAATATATTTGGATTGATTGTTATATGTATAATGAGAGAGAGAGAGACTTTGACTTTAAAGATGACTTAAAAGTGAAAGTACTGCAGTGACTCAAAGAGAAGGGAAAATGGGGTGAGTGGAAGACTAGAGAGAGAGAGAGAGAGGGGGGGAGAGGGAATGAAGAGTTCAGGAGGGACGTAAAGAAAGGGAGAGATAGTCATGCTAATAAAGCTCCTTTGGATTTGGATTTGAATTTGAATTTGAGAGAGAGGAAGAGTGGAGGAGGTGGGGGAGAGGTATGGGAGTAAAAAGGAGAGAGAGGAAGAGTGGAGGAGGTGGGGGAGAGATA
>NC_084994.1:16123749-16256249 GCF_963854185.1 Sardina pilchardus | reverse complement strand
TTTGTTGATGTTGTTATATTTTATTTTTTTTGCTTAGTAAGTTTACCAACGTTAACTGTTTGGATTTTCCCCAATGGGAAGGACATAGTGTAAATATGAACGTAGTTTTAGTGATTAGTGTACATAATGTACAGACATCCTCTCGACCCGACTTGGAGGGGATGAGGACTGTAGATTTGGACTCAAGTTGAGCTGATCGGATCTAGAGAAGGGATTTTAGAAAACGGGCAAAGTGTGCTCACTGTGCGAGCCATGCCCAACCAAAAGGTCAAGTATTTCTCCCAATATCTTCCCAATTTCTACTAACGACATGTTAGCAGCGGTAAATGTGGGTCCTCACATGTATTAACGATCAAATCTAATAACAATCAAACATGATAAAGCAAGAAAAATAAGAACAATGTATGTTGGCTTTCTTGGAAACATTGGACACATTCAGTGTCTGTTCTTGACCGACACTGTATCCAATGAGTGGAGATTTGTAGCTGAAAGACCATTTAAAAAAAAAACGTTAAAAGGAAGCGAATCAAAGACTGTCCACAAACATGTCGAATGTTCTCTGCTAGGTTGTCCTCCCATACTTCGAGGCTAGTTACTTGGTGCTACGGAGCTTGACGTTTGTGATCTCCTGTATTCACCAAACTACCTGTTGCCCTTTCATGCGTGTCCCCCTGTCTCTCTGTGACATTGTAAATAGCCTACAGACAAATTAAGAAGTTAAATCATGGCTAATCGACCTATTCCTTCTTTAAGCTATCCAAGTTGTGACGGCAACTGTGCCAGTTATTTTGCTGAGTGATGCACAGAGTCTATACATATCAATCCTTGGTAAGGGGGGTGGGCGTTCTAGACCTAGAACTTCTTTAGGCCTGTTTTTGTGATGTCAAAATACGTTTCCAGGATACGCTTTGTTTGTTTGTTTTTATCTTTATGGTTGCCAAGTGCAGATGACATCAGTCTCAGTGACTATCACCACAAGTCCAGAGTTCCGACGGTCAGTGTAGTTCACAGACGAATGTGCCGCGACCCAAAGGTGTTCAGGATGATCCAAACCCTGATGTCACTCCACCAACCAGAGAGCTACTGAGGGCAGTGGGACAGAACAGGGCCAAAACCACAGACACGCACACACACATACACACACACACACACACACGCACACACACAGACACGCACGCACACACACACACACACACACACACAATTAACCCCATCTATCCATTTATAGCACAGCTATGAGACGCTTGGGTACGTTAAGGGATTTAAAAAAATAAAAATAAAACAAACAAACAACAACAACAGAGACAATACATAAGGCTAAAAAACACACACAAATGTCTCGGGGTTCATCTTGCATTGTTCGCCGTCATCCACTTTATCCTCAACGTCCTCTCCCTCTCTTAACCCCCTCCTCCTCCAACACAAACACACACACACTGTCCCTCAATCACACACACACATACACACACATACTTATTGTTGGATGTCACACTTTGAAGGTGGAGGTTGGTCAACGCCTCTGTCTTGGTATATGGGCTTTTGTTTGTTTGTTTGTTTGTTTGTTTGTTTTGTCTATTCATTCCTTCATTCACTGTTTGTTTTGGAGAAAAGAGGGAGAGATAAACGTTGGAGAGCAATGTAGCAAATTTCTGTCACCCTCTCTGTGTGTACGATAGGTTTCGGGGTCCCACGGTTCCATTTATTTCCGATGTATCTTCTTTGGCTGTGACTTGTCATTGTTTTTTTTTATGATTATTATTATTACGATTATAATCATTTCTTTTTTTAAAACCTTGATTTTTTGTAAAGGTATGAATATAAAATGTGACTCTTAGTGACAATACAGTTGTTTTACAAACTTATTCAGGAGGCCCTCTTGGCACCACACACACACACACACACACCATCCCACTCCAACGAAGCAAAGTGCCAGAATCAGTGGAGTTTGGTGCAGGGATGCCATGCTACAGGTTGAATCAGGCGGCCATCTTGGCAAGGTCCATTATACCCTTGTTTTTTTTTTTCAAATACGTTCTTTAGATCTTGGGGAAATTCTATAGAAAACAACAGGTGTTCTATCCATGTGATAAATTGATGGCAATAATAGGTTTCAAGGCCCATTTAGATGTGTTTTGGCAGGGGTGATTTGTTAAAGGTTCTGGGTACATCTGAAGTCTTGCTGTGTAGACTAGCACTCAGGCTAATTTACAATTAGTTCAAAATTCAAAATCAGGCTATATTTAGTTGACTTCTTTAGTTTGCTTTGAATCCCAATTGAAATTGTTTTGTTTGCAAATGTCTTGTGCTGTGCAATAATGGCAGCCTGTTTCGTTCCCTTTAGTCTGTACCACAAAGGACTCGGTCTGTCGATGGACAAAAACCCATATTGACCTTTGTCCTCAACTTACCCTCCCCTTCTCCCTCCCTTCCCCCCCCCAAAAAAGAGATGAAATCAGTTTGTGTTGCCAAAATGCAGCGGTGAATGGTGCTGTAAGCTTTCAACCAATGAGAGTTCTCCTCGGTGCCTTTGTGACCAATGGGAGAGTGGTGTTGGTGGTGAGTGGTTGTGTTCGGTGGAGAAGGCCTCTCTTTTAGTCTAGGTTTGTTCTTGTTCTCCTCATTACTAATCACAATGACATTCAGTTTTTGTACTCTGTGGGAATAGGTTAAAAAAAAAAAAACAAGAAAATAAAGCTGGATGTTTTTATACATATATGAATATAAAGCTGTATGCGGCCGACATGAACAAAAAAAAAAGAAAAGAAAAGAAGCGTCTCTTTCACGTTAAATGCAAATAAAAGAGGAGATGATCACCTCTCAAACGCCTCATGCTTGGTTTTTATCGTTTTAGTCTGATTGATTATCCTGTACAACTGTGGGCCTGACAATGGCCGAGTTTCCCAGATTCGTTAAGAAGCTCTTAGAGTGCTCCTAAGAAGTTCTTAGCACTTAAGAACATTCTGAGAACGCTCCTAAGTTCTTAGCACTTAAGAGCTTCTTAACGAATCTGGGAAACCCGGCCAATAGCAATAGGCAAAGGCAACAATACTCATTTACAGTTACAACACAAACTGTTGTTGGTGTAGGCTACATATTGTCAAGTTTAATGTTATGTTTATTGAAGATTGATATTATCATGGACAGAGATGTGTAGCAACTAAGTATTAAATAGTAGAGTACTACTGTATGAATGGGGAGTATCTGTACTTTACATGAGTTTTTATTTTTCTTCCTATACTTTCATGTAGTCTGGCTATCACCATCATGCTGTATTTCTACTGCACAAGAGTCGTGATCAATGGGCATAGTTCAAATGTACGCTTGAGTAGACCTTCAAAGAAATCAGACCGACGACCTGGGAGTGCCTGGTGGATAAGCCAGTTTGTGATGGGTTCCGGCAAAAGTGGAACGGAAGCAGGAGAGATAAATGTGCAGGTTTCCAGCCTGAGCTGCCGGGCGAGAACCAGATTGGTTTACCCAGTCTAACTTGTATGTTTGCCTCACTACATTTTTTGCATTAAATCTATTTGAACTCCACTACATTTTCATTAGCGGCATTATAGAAAGTAGGCGAAAATAATATGCAAATGAAAACAAAAGCCACAGTTTCCATTATGTTAGATATTTGCAACCCCAAGATATTTTCTGACCTGATGTCATCACAGGACAGTGATGAATGACATAGTGACTGACAAGAGTTAAAGGTTTAGCAAATATAGCCTATAGATAGGCTATCCAAGGAGCTGAATTAAATTGAAATTTGAAAGGCTTGTTTTTCATTAAAATAATTCTTAGGCATTGAAAGGTTTAGGCTTTCAAATTGTGATTATGGAGTAGGCTGGTGTAGGCCTAGCTGCCTTTCTGGATAAACAAGGATTAAGGAACCAGCAGTGAAATGAATGCAGACTTTGTTCAAGCTTCGAAGACATTATGAAATGTAGGCTATGCACCAAATAGTCTATCCAAGGTTCTGACCGCTTTCCCAACTGGCCTTTAGGCTTTTACTAATACTAAGGCTACTTCTACTTGCAGTAGCCTATAGGCTATAGTGTTTTAAAGGCTATGGACTACTTCATAGCCTAGGCTACTTAATCTAGGCTAGCCTACTGTAAATAATTACATTTACTTTAGTGGTAGATTAGGCTACTTTTAGTTTTACTTAAGTTTTCTGATCTGAAGTGTGGGTTTAGCATAGCCTTGTACACTTCTGTCTGGTTTATTACAGAGCCGTTTCTGAGCTCACCAAACCTCCCCTATCCCACAATGCATCTGGACTCGTTCATTTACAGTTCACTCTACGGTACCGAAGCAAGCGTGCGTGGTCGACATGGCTCAAGGTAAACAGAAATTTAAAGCGCAAAGACCTGGCGGTGGGAAGAAACAGGCTCAGAAACCAAAAGGTCCAAAGAAAGGAGGTAAGAATGCGTCATTGCAATCTCTTGGATGTCAATTTGTTCAACTATAATTTGAAGATTTGTACTAAGTACGCCACAGTGTTCTCGCCATCTTGGCTCCTCAGTAGCTGGTGTCATCGATGAGGGGCGATTACACGTGAAAGAAGGGTATACTAACTTTTGCAGTGTTTAGAATTTGATCATGATGACACCCAATTTGACTTTGAATTAAAAAGCTTACATATTTCTTCGGAATATCACGTGGGTGTGCCTAAACGTATTGGTGCTGGACTTATCTGTCGTGAGGTTGGAAATAAATGGTTATGGCTATTTGGCAGTCGCCTGTGTCCAAAGCAACTTACTGTCACTAATGCAATTAATAGCGGAGGTCTTAAACACAACTTGCTAAAATGATTTCAAAACGCGTTGGCAAGTTATTTGACTGTGTTTTGTCTCTCAAGGCAGGATTATCGCACCCAAGAAAACACAAGTGGTCCAGCAACAGAAACTGAAAAAGGTAATATCAACGCAAGAGAGTGATGGCTAATATTTTGTAAGGGTGTATTTTGTTTGTGTCCCACAAGTAGGGCGTCTGGTGTGAGGCTTCGTATCAGTCCGTTATTGTCAGTGCTTCTGTCTGGTCTCCTGTTGTTCATTCATGGTCCAGAAATAGACAACAATAGATGAATGTGACCTAGACAGTAAGCCAAGCTGTCACCAGTAGAGCCGCTCGCCCAGCCCTAGCCGCGATATAGCATCCTACATTCAACATGAACCTATGCTGCCATTCGTAAGCATGTCCACTTGTAGGCTACTGCCATAATTCACATTAGCGAGCTGTTACAGCACAAGGCCACTTATAGCCGATCTAGACAAGGTGACAGGCCGAGGTGACAGCTGAAATCACCCCGACTGCCGATCAGGGCGCATGCAGGACCGTGCCAACTAACGGGTTATCTTGCCACCTTGGCATTAAGCCTGTGCCCAGCACCGACGCTACGCTAATTTTGAAAAGCCTTTGACGTACACAGCAAAGCTTGCGATGTGATGCATGCTCTTTTCCACTACTGTTGCCATTGAGGGTGGCTGCACTGATAGATAGATAGATAGATAGATAGATAGATAGATAGATAGATAGATAGATAGATACTTTATTGATTCCCCAAGGGGAAATTCAAGAACTGAAATGCACTGTGCTTGACTGTGCTTCCATGACTCGAGGGACCATTTCTTGCCAGATGGAGCACAAACCTTTTGAGGAACTGATTAGTTTAGTAATGTTGAGACACGTTGATATGGCTCCTTCTTGCTCACTTTTCGCTCTGTTGCGAATGGCATGTTCGCCGCGGTAGAGCGACAGACAGACGGCGCTTTGGGAGGGTTCCAAACCCCCCCGCGACCTTCACTACTCGCATTGTTTCCTACCGAGAGAGTGATGTCACAGCAGGCCGGGTTCTATTTAAACCGCGGATAGAGAGAGTCTCTGTCCGCACAGCAGCAATCAACACGGGGCCCACAGGGCCAGATATATACGGCTCTGGCCCGGCCTAGAATGACCCGACCTCTCCCGTGCGTGGTTCTAGAACAGCTTACATAGCCTACCGTTTTATTCGTCGGCTGAGAGAAAGAACAAAACTTGTTTGCTGTTAACTTGTGCGCTCTGTTATTCTTGACACGTCTTGGGGGTTTTTGTCTCCTGTATTGCACTATATTGGGTGTCTCTCATTCGTCTTTCTATACATCCTCCCTTCCCTCCTCGGTCCTAGTCCTCCTCACTGATCTAGATAAAGAATGATGGGGTGGCAACAATGGGATAGTCTATCCAGTGTTAGTTATAGATCAGTGGGAACGAGCCTGGAGGACCGAGCATCGAGGAAAGAGGTTGAGAGGCACCCAGTGTCGTGTGATTGAGGAGGCCCTACCATGTAAGGAACGATGAACAACTTTGACAAGATTTGGGAAGGATTGTTGAAAGACTGTAGTCTTTTGAGTAAGGCTTGAAGGGGGGGGGGGACGTTAGTTAAAAGTCTCCATCTATCAAGAATCTTTCCCAAATCTTGTCAAAGTTGTTTGGTGTTAGGAGGCCCTCAGTCGCTTTGGAGAAAATAATCTGCTAAATGGATAAATGTTTTTCTCTCTCTCTCCTTTTCTTTTCCTCTCTTTCTCTCTCTCTCCTTCCCTCTCTCCTTTTCTTTCTCTCTCTCTCCTTTTCTTTTCCTCTCTTTCTCTCTCTCTCCTTCCCTCTCTCCTTTTCTTTCTCTCTCCCCCCTTTTCTTTTCCTTTCTTTCTCTCTCCCACCTCCCTCCCCCCCTCTCCCTCCCTCTCTCCTTTTCTTTACCTTTCTCTCGCCCTCCTCCCTCTTCCCCCCCCTCTATCTCTCTCTCTCTCCTTCCCTCTCTCCTTTTCTTTCTCTCTCCCCCCTTTTCTTTTCCTTTCTTTCTCTCTCCCACCTCCCTCCCCCCCTCTCCCTCCCTCTCTCCTTTTCTTTACCTTTCTCTCGCCCTCCTCCCTCTTCCTCCCCTCTATCTCTCCCTCCCTCTCCTTCTCCTCTTCTCCCACTCTCTCTCTCTCCCTCCTCCCTCTTCCCCCCTCTATCTCTCTCTCTCTCTCTCTCTCTCTCTCTCTCTCTCTCTCTCCCTCTCTCCCTCTCTCTCCCTCCTCAGGGTCTGGAGGTGGCCATCAGGAACAAGATTGAGCAGGAGGTGACCCAGAAAGCCAGCACCTCCATGCACAAGCGCCTCAACGTGCTCAAGGCTCCCGAGAGCAAGGCAGGAGCGGCTGCTTCCGCCGCCGGATCCTCGTCCAAATAACACACACACACACACACCCATACCATACACACACACACACACACACACACACACACACACACACACACACACACACACACACACACACACACACACACACACAGAGGGTAGTAGACTGTGAAATGTGTCTAACCCAGGTCTGACAAGAGCAACCCCCATCCTCATCCTGGTGTTGTGTTTTTGAACCAAAATATTTACAGATTTACAGTTGATGTTAGGAATCTGTAGAGTTGAAGTGATGTATTTGGGATCATCAATTCATGAGGTGGGCAAAGTCTAAAAGTCTGACAGTGTGGCTCTTGTAGCAGGCCTGAGAAACTATTGAGTTTGTTTGTTTCATTTTTTTTTTCTTTTTTTTTAAATGTGACCTGAACATTGCAGCTACCACTGTGAATGTTTTGTATTAAATGTATTTGTAGTGTGTATATGGCCACCAGGTGGCAGCCTAGAGTTGTGGGATTTCAGCTCAGTCCAAAACACATGCAACACAAAAGTTACCGACCCCAGATTTTTCTGTACAGAGATCTTTTATGAAATTATGGCACATTAAATATATAACCCAATATGATTGAAACATTGCCTTTTTTTATGGTAAAATCACAAAATTAAAAGACAAACAAGAATTGGTGTGCCACTATAGATTTAGTGATGAACTACAACTGTCGACTAAAAATGTATGGTGGCAGAAGCCATTTTTCCTCCTCCTCCTCCTCTCCCAAATGGGTCCTGTTCACAGTTACTACATCAATACGTACGCTTGCGTGGTGTTGATTGCGTAAAGGAATTGTTTTCATGCAACTCCCGCATAACACTAGGTAGGCCTACTGGGGCAATAGCTCTGTCACTAACTTATTCACTTTTTAAAGTTCAACACAGTTTTAAACCTGTGTTGAGACAAATATGTCTCGTGACTTTCTTACTCCCCAATGTCCTCAGCACCTCTGGTTTAGTCTGCTACAGCACAGCGTTTTACCTTCGATAGACCTCTGAAGTTCACCTACAAAAAAACCTGCCATCTTTAAGATCCGGTATCTGGCGATTTTTCTTATGGGGGGAAAATGGGAAAATAACATGGGGATTTTGAATTATCGCACTTGTGAACTGTCACGGGGAGGAAAAAGTGCAGAAATGACAGACGATTTCCTGTACACACTCTTGATTTCGCTTCCCCAGAGCTAACTTGCAATGCAACTTGCCATAAGTAGTTCACTTCAATTAACACCCGTATCTCCTTATATGGGTAAAGATGGCAGTTTTGGTTCCTTATTTTTAGGCGAACCTCTGAAGTTCACCATTAAAAAAAAAATGCTACCATCTTTGCCCATAGAAGGAGATCTGGTATCTTGTGATGTTTCCTATAGGAAAATAACATGGGGATTTTTGAATTATCACACGTGTTAAAGTCTTGCAGAGGCGAAGAAATTGCACATGCAGACATTTTACTGCACACACTTGTGTTCTCTGCCTTCTAGTAGATACTGTCATCTTCGGTATGTTGTGATGATAGATTCTGATTATTTCTACTCCAGAGCTAACTTTCAATGCAACTTGCCATAGGAAGTTAACTTCAATTAGCACCCGGATCTCCTTATATGGGCAAAAAATGGCAGCTTTGATTCTTTTCTTTGTAGGCGAACGTCAGAGGTCTATAATGTGAGGAATATAATATAATGTCAGCATTAATTGAGCTAATTTTACTAACAAACTAAAGTTTGATGATTAAACAAAACACTGAAAAAACTGAAGCACAAAACTGAAGCACATCTCTCTTCAGAAGCTCCAAAGATCTGGACAGGGACAACACTGGCCAAATGAAAATAGCTGTTCACATGGATGACATTGTAATAAAACGGGCAGTTCGACCAGTGTCGAGTAGGCCTAGGAAACACTACCAGTAAGTGTATTGTATTGTGAGATCATTATTGCAGTTACGATGGCAGATGTGTATACACACATATACGTCAAGTATTGCTGGAGGTCTAGACTGCGGAGATGCATTCACTTGCAGACTGGTGTTGCTACAGTTTCTGGAAGTTTCCTCCAGAGAGCCTCTGGTCATCCCCATGGCAGCAGTTCTGAGGACAATAAGATTAAGGCAGATGTATGAACAGCTAAGTGAAGTATTGATAATGTGTGATATGAAGAGTAATGTAGTTCTAAAATAGTCTGGTTTTCACCATACTAAACTCAATCTTTTAAGATTGAACTTTAGTCTGGCGAGGCTGCGCTTTGTTTCTACTGCACTTCGCGTTGCTTAAAGGCACGTTTAGACTTGCTGTAGACAACGCGTTCGTGTACGCATCATGGCTGCCTCGCGTATTTTGCGGTCGTTTGGTGCGTCGGTCGTGCACGTCGTCGCAAGCGAACACGACGCGTCCGCGAGATGCAATACTGACAAGAAAGTAGGGGGCGATCATTGCCAAAACAAAGTGACTGCAAGATGCATTATCGACATCAAAGCTGGGGGCAATCATGAGAGTAAACAATGGCACATGGCCACATCCACATCTGATATTAGGCTACTAGTCTCCCCCTAGTGAAGACCTCCAGTAAGGTGCGTAATGCTGCAGCGAGTCTGTACACAGGACACAGCAGGTCGCACACGGGCGCATACGCTTACGCTTGGTCTAACGGCAAGTATAATCCCAGCCTAAGTTTCGATTTCGGCGCGTCACCGGCCAATAGCGTGCCAGAACTAGAGTATGGCCGTTTCTGTTTGGAGCCAAAAGTTCTGGCAGTAAACAGTGCAAAATGATCTGCTGGTGTACAGCCTGAGCTGCCGAGCGAAATTCAAATTCCCCGGAGGTTCAGGCAGGGTTCACCCAGCCTAGTTCTGAAATATAATGACATGCACAGTAATGGTAGCCTCGCGAGCCATCCATGTACTTCCGGCCAAGGATTGCCTCCACTACGAGTCTGGCCGTGCTCCTCTGTGGAGCATTCTGCTCGGTAGAATTGTAACAGAACGCCCCCCCTCCAGAAAGCAGCCAATAAACGAAGAGACGGGTTGGTGGGGGCGAAAGGGGGAGGGCGCTCGTGACGATGACGTTAAACGCCTGCGCTATGTTGTTATGAGTAACTATCGCCGATTGGGTGAGAGCTGTCCAATCAATTCAAACCAGAACTGGGCGTTACTTCCCGCTTCCTGCAAGCGCTTCAGAGCAAAGAAATGCCAGACCATAATACGAAATGAAATGGTAGTATTATGGGATGGTTAGGACCAGGCTACAGTAATGGTGGCACCCAGAGCTGTTTTGGGTGATGATGGCGGCACATGATGTCTGGCTGTGTGGCTGGCTGGCTGTCTCTCCATCACTCTGTGTCTGTCTCTCTCTTTCTGTGTGTGTGTGTATGTCTCTCTCTCCCTCTTTCTGTGTCTGTCTCTCTCTTTCTGAATGTGTCTGTCTCTCTTTCTGTGTCTGTACCTCTCTCTCTCTTTCTGTGTGTGTGTGTCTGTCTCTCTTTCTGTGTCTGTCTCTTTCTGTGTGTGTGTGTCTGTCTCTCTTTCTGTGTCTGTCTCTTTCTGTGTGTCTGTCTGTCTCTCTTTCTGTGTCTGTCTCTGTCTCTCTTTCTGTGTCTTTCTCTTTCTGTGTGTGTCTGTCTCTCTCTCTGATTCTGTTTCTATCTTTCTGTCTCTCTCTCTCTGTCTCTCTCACCCATTCATTCCTCTGGTACGTGCAGCACAGTGTGTATGCTAGGCTCACGCCGGTAGTTGTGGGAACACAATGCAGTGATAGCGGCCTGTCTGGTGCCGCTGCTGCTGCTGCTGCACATTGTGTGGCCGGTGGCCAGGTAATGACAGGCTCACCATGTCACCCTCCCATCCCACACAGTGGGCGCCTCTCATTCGTCTTTTATATATCCTCCCTTCCTTCCTCGGTCCCTTCCTTGTTCCCACTGATCTAGAAAAAGAATAGTGGGCACCTCTCATTCGTCTTATATATATCCTCCCTTCCTTCCTCGGTCCCTTCCTTGTTCCCACTGATCAAGATAAAGAATAGTGGGTGCTTCTCATTCGTCTTTTCAATTTCAATTTCAATTTAATTCCACTTATAGAGTGTCAAAACATTACACATGTCTCATGGCGCTTTACAGAGTGTTAAACATTCAGAGATTCAGAGAGGGCCCATGAGTAACAGGGGCGAGGAAAAACTCCCTAAAATTAGGAGTTTATATATCCTCCCTTCCCTCCTCGGTCCTCGTTCTCACTAATGTAGCTAAAGAATGATGGGGCGGCAACAATGGGATAGTCTATCCAGTGCTAGTTATAGATCAGTGGGAACGAGCCTGGAGGAACGAGGATCGAGGAGGGATGTTGAGAGGCACCCATTGCTCAGCTGTCTGCCCGAGTCTCTGGTGAAGCAACTCCAACTGGCCCAGACCAAAAGCCGCACACTTTTACAGCCAGTCAGCACATTGCTTCGGGCGCAGGGCGGAAGGGAAGAGAAGGAGTAGCGAACTTTGATTGGCTGTTGAGTTTGAAACGTCAACACGGTTTGGTTTCCCTAGAATTGTAGGTTTTGATGTTGAAAGTAGTACGTTGGTGTGTGTGTGGTGTAGTGATTCAACTCATCAGTGTTACTCAGGACTCCGTGTGGTGCTGCACGGTGCCGACTGCTATATGGTGGTTGGCCATATATCCTACGTAGACGCGGTTTACCCCTCTGGGGGTGTGAGTGTATCACGTCCTTCGTATTTAGCTGCACATATCACACACAACACACACCAGTGTGTCAGTAATTATGTGGTGCGTATGTGTGTGTGTGTGTGTGTGTGTGTGTAACTATCCGCGTGGCAAGCAGATTTAGTGGCGAGGCACAGTGGCTTTCAAAACAAACAAACTGCTACTGCTGTTTCACACCATTGTAGGCTACAACAGATTAGACACTCAGATTTCACTAATTTAGCATTCCTGGTGTTAATCCCTGGTTGTACAACACTTGTGGCTTAAGACAAGCTTTGTCAAGTTCAGTCGAGCCCTTTAAGTTTAAGAATTGGATCAAATTGGTCTGAAGTACAGATTCAAGAAGTGTCACAAGCCTGTTGGGTGCAGATACAGCAGCAGTTATGTGTGTGTGTGTGTGGCGGGGGGGGGGGTGTTAGCGACGTTAGCGAGGCTACTCACAACAGTTATGAGGGAGTGAGTTAGCGACATTAGCGAGGCTACTCACAGCAGTTATGAGGAAGTGAGTTAGCGACATTAGTGAGGCTACAGCAGTTATGGGGGGGGGGGAATTAGCTAGTCGAAGGGGAAGTTAGCTAGTTAGCGACATTAGCATCGTTAGCGACTATAGAGAGGCTACTCACAGCAGTTCTGCTGCTGGTCTTCGTCGCTGCCGTCGTTGCAGTCGCGGTTCCCGTTGCAGACCAGGGCCGAGGGGATGCAGCTGCCGTCACCGCAGCGGAACTCTCCGGGCCTGCACGTCGTCACCATCACACTCACTGCTACGGTGGGGTCAATAAATAAGAACAAAAAAAGAGAAGCAATTGGCAAAGTAGACAAACTGTTATTCATAATATCCCTAATAAGACTACAATATTTACCCGAAATACTGTTCTCTGTGTGTGTGTGTGTGTGTGTGTGTGTGTGTGTGTGTGCATTTGGAGTTCTGATAGACTAGCAGTTTTGATCCATTTTGTTTTGATGGACTAGCGACTCCCAAAGATTATGGACCACAGCGTCTGGTCTCTGTAAGCACGATGGTAGTACACCACTGTGTGTGTGTGTGTGTGTGTGCGTACACGACCACTCACTGCAGTTCCTCTCGTCGCTCTTGTCCATGCAGTCGCTCTCTCCATCACACACCCAGGCCAACGGGATGCAGCGGCCGCCGACCCCGCAGTGGAACTCGCTCGGCCTGCAGCTCGTGTGGGCTGGGGAGGTCAGGGGTCAAAGGTCAAACCATAAACACACATACATAGTATTACCATTACTGTTTTTTTTTTAATGTTTAGAAAGTGTTAATGCATATTTGATGAAAGAATGAGAGAGAGAAAGGGATGAATAGATGGATTGATGGAAGCAGTCAGTCCAGATTGAATGATAGTTTTGAGAAAGAATGAGCGAGAGAGAGGGAGGGATGGATGGATGCAGTCCAGAATGATAGTTTTGAGAGAGAATGAGAGAGAGAGAGAAAGCGAGGGATATATGGATGGATGAATGTAGTCTAGAATGATTGAGTTTTGAGAGAGAATGAGAGAGTGAGAAAGATGGATGGATGATGGATGGATGCAGTTCAGAATGATAGAGTTTTGAGAGAGAAAGAGACAGAGAAAGCGAGGGATATATGGATGGATGATGGATGGATGCAGTTCAGAATGATAGAGTTCTGAGAGAGAATGAGCAAGGAAGAGACAGAGAAAGTGAGGGATATATGGATGGATGGATGGATGCAGGCAGTCCAGAATGATAGTTTTGAGAGAGAATGAGCGAAAGAGAGAGAGAGAGAGAAAGAGGAATGGATGGATGGATGCAGTCAGTCCATAATGATAGTTTTAAGAGAGAATTAGCGAAAGAGAGAGAGAGAGAGAAAGAGGAATGGATGGATGCAGTCAGTCCAGAATGATAGTTTTAAGAGAGAATGAGTGAGAGAGAGAGAGAGAATGAGAGAGAAAGAGAGGGATGGATGGATGGGTGGATGGATGGATGACCGCTACTTACAGCAGTTGGTCTCGTCGCTGTGGTCGGGGCACTCTGCTTTGCCGTCGCAGAGCCATTTGTTGGGGATGCAGAGGCCGTTCCCACAGGGGAAGTAGTCTGGACCACACGTCCTCTGGCTGGAACCTGCTCCCCATATAATACACAGCCCATCAGACACACACACAGAACAGAACACACAATACACACAGCGTACAATACACAGCCCGTCAGACACACACACAGAACAGAATATACACAACACACACAACATACAATACACAGCCCGTCAGACACACACACAGAACAGACCACACAACACTCACAGCGTACAATACACAGCCCGTCAGACACACACAATGCAACAGACAACACAACACACACAGTGGACAGGGCCAGTCTGTCAAACACATGGAACAGACAACACAACACACACAGTGGACAGGGCCAGTCTGTCAAACACACATGGAACAGACAACACAACACACACAGTGGACAGGGCCAGTCTGTCAAACACACATGGAACAGACAACACAACACACAGCGTACAGGGCCAGTCTGTCAAACACACATGGAACAGACAACACAACACACACAGTGTACAGGGCCAGTCTGTCAGAGACACAGACACAAACGGACTTTGACAACGTCCAAGCAATTAGTCATATCCATCACAGACAGATTTGAATTTATGGAGAACTTCTATTTGACCGCTTAGGCGTGACCTCTGCTTAGAGTAATAACAAACAAAACATACACGTGACACAGACGGATAAAAAGACAAGACGACATGTACATAATGTATAATGTACAAGTGTAATGTGTTGGGAAGGTACTCACTGCAGTTGTTCTCGTCGCTGCCGTCTACGCAGTCGATCTCTCCGTCACACACCCAGATGGACTGGACGCAGGCGCCATCGGAGCAGCGGAACTGAGTCGGCGAACACGTCCTCTCTGTGGAAGCTGCCAAGGTCGTACAGGTCAAATGTCTTGCCGTGTGAATTGTCGGTTTTTGTGTTTATTTACTCATTGCTTTACTTATTGATTGGCTGTGTACATACCGTACACAAAGTCTTACTTTCAAAACATGGAGAAAGAAAGGAATGACAGACAAGAGTTGTTGATTTGTTTACAATTTGTTTATAATCATCCCAAATTTCATTTACAAATGGAAAGAAAATATTTTTGTCATGGATGTTTTTATTCTATGCTTTATTCTATACTATTTTACACATATTACACACCTTATCATTCCTCTGTTTACCTGATAACATACTTACATCTGATAAAGCAATACCAGTAAAAGTTGACTTGACTAGAAAGAGGAAAGCATTTCTATAAATATGTATTTATTATGTGCATGTCTTTCACCCACCCGCATTTTTCCTACTGGTCAGGGGATCAAGCCGGCAACCCTTCCGTAACAAGTCCGAAGCGTGTGTACGTGTGTACGCGTGTCTGTGTGAGAGTGTGTGTGTGTGTGTGTGTGTGTGTGTGTGTGTGTGTGTGTGTGTGTGTGTGTGTGTGTGCACCTGTGTGTGTGTGTGTGTCTCCTGTGTGTGTGTGTGTGTGTGTGTGTGTACATACTGCAGTTGGCCTCGTCGCTGCGGTCCAGACACTGTGTGTGTGTGTGTGTGTGTGTGTGTGTGTGTGTGTGCTTACGTGCATGTGTGTGTGTGTGTGCTTGCATGCATGTGTGTGTGTGTGTGCTTATGTGCATGTGTGTGTGTGTGTGTACTTACTGCAGTTGTCCTCGTCGCTGCGGTCCAGACACTGGGGGACCCCGTTGCACACTCCTGAGGAGGGGACGCAGGCGCCGTCACCACAGCGGAACTCAGACGAGGAGCAGGGGGCCTCTACGGTGGCTGCAAAGGTCCAAAAAGAAAGAAGTTATCAGTCAGTTATAATAATATCTAACACATAAGAACAAATATTTTCACAACCATCTTCGCAACCAGGAATACAGTGCAACCAATGTGACTGACAAGTTGGTGTTGGTGAGTAGATGTTTGAAGCCTTATGAAACCATGGATGTAATGCCTTCTATGTCTCTCGCTATGAATCCATAATCTACAAAATTCCCCTAAAGATGTCTGCAAATAGATCTGTGTGTGTTTGCAGTGAGAGAGAGGTGAAGGACGAATGCGATCTGTGTGTGATGGAACTGAAGTGAAGGAAGACGGAGAGATGGAGAGATGGAGAGGGAAGATAGAAGACAGAGAGATGGAGAGGGAAGACAGAGAGATGGAGATGGAGAGGGAAGATAGAAGATGGAGAGATGGTGAGGGAAGACGGAGAGATGGAGATGGAGAGATGGCGACGGAAGATAGAAGATGGAGAGATGGCGAGGGAAGACGGAGAGATGGAGATGGAGAGATGGCGAGGGAAGACGGAGAGATGGAGATGGAGAGATGGCGAGGGAAGATAGAAGATGGAGAGATGGAGAGGGAAGACGGAGAGATGGAGAGGGAAGACGGAGAGATAGTGAGGGAAGATGGAGAGATGGTGAGGGAAGAACACGTACGGCAGTTCCTCTCGTCGCTGCCGTCCACGCAGTCACTCACGCCATCACAGACACCAGAGGAAGGAACACAGCGACCGTCATCACAGCGGAACTCTGTCACGGTGCAGGTGGGTTCTACGGTGGCTGAGAAGGACCAAGATGCAGAGTAGATATGAAACCAGCAATGACATTTATTTTATACCCTTGTAAAGCAAAGCAAGGCCATATATATATATATGGTAAATTTCATGCACAGATACAATTAAATGTGCTTTAATAAACAAAAAGGTAACATGGGCAGATAACAGTTAAAAGACAGTAAAGTACACAAAATAGATTTGTTAAAATAGTGGGAGTTCATAAAAAAATGATTGAATGAAAGAAAACTCAAAAATATATCAAAAACTAGAATTAAAACGGTGTCAGTCAATGGCTGTGGCGGCCGTTGCTTACGGCAGCTCTTTTCGTCACTCTTGTCCGAACACTGACTCTGTCCATCGCAGACCTCAGAGGAAGGAATGCACATGCCATCATCGCAGCGGAACTCAGAAGAGGAACAGGTAGGTTCTACGGTGTCTGAGGAGGGTCAAAATGGAAAAGATGGGAAAAGACTTAATAGAAAAAATTATCTATTGCTGCTTTAATGTATTTTTCTTAATCTATTGCTGCTTTAACACTCACAGCAGTTCCTCTCGTCGCTCCCGTCCACACACTGACTCACTCCGTCACAGACCCCACTAGAGGGGATACAGGAGCCGTCATCACACAGGAAGTCTGATACAGAGCAGGCTGGGCCTACGGTGGCTGAGAAGGATCAAAAAATCACACACAGGAAGTTTTATACAGAGCAGGCTGGGCTTATGGTGGCTGAGAAGGTTCAAAAAGTCACACACAGTCTTATACAAAGCAGAACGGAGCTAGGGTGACTGAGAAGGCTAAAAGTGGCACCGCAAGCATCAACGTGGCGCAACAAGGAAAGGGACATTTTAGAGTTGAGAGAGTCATCCATACTCAGTAAAGAGTTTGAGGATATGAAGATGTTCAGTTTGTCCCTTTGTGGTACTTGTAGTAGTAGCCAGTAGGCAGCCAAAAGTGAGGACAGTTAGAGTAAAGAGAGCTGAAGAGACATGAAGTGCTTACAACAATTCCTCTCGTCACTGCTGTCAACACACTGGCCCACTCCATCACAGACTCCAGAGGAAGGAGTGCAGCTGCCATCATCACAGTAGAAGTCTGTTGCCAAGCAGGTGGATTCTGCGATGGCTGAGGAAGTTTAAAAAAAAAAAAAAGTCAGAAATCAAGGAAGCAAAAAAAAAGTTACAGCTTTTGTTTGCTAAAAATATTTATATATTTTTTTAAAGTCTGGATGAAACAAGGTTTAGAAGGAAACAAGTTAGGAGGCCAGGAAGGACCAGGGGTGCCTCTCAACATCCCTCCTCGATCCTCGATGTTTGGTCCTCCAGGCTCGTTCCCACTGATCTATAGATGACTCTGGATAGACTATCCCATTGATGCCGCCCCATCATTCTTTATCTAGATCAGTGAGGATGAGGATTGAGGAAGGAGGGAAGGATGTACAGTATAAAAGACGAATGAGGGGCACCCTACGAAGAAATCTGACAGAAGTCAGGAAGTTGAAAATGACTCCTCGTCAAGGAAGAAAACGAAGAGGGGAGGGGTTAAAAAGGAAATGAGGAAGGCTAGATGGAAAGAAAAGAGTTTCTAAAGAAGGAAGGAAGCAAAGGAATGAAGGAGGGAAGGACCCAATGTTGGGAAAAGGACACAAGAAAGTCAGGAAAGACTACTGAAAGGAGGCAAAGGTAGAAGGCCGGAAAGAAAAAAAAATGAGCACACTGCAGCCATGGTAAGGAAGGATGTGAAAATAAAACAGCCATGGTAGGAAAGAAGGTAGGAGGTTAAATAAGGAAAGGAACAGTGAAAGGAAGGCGGTCATAAAGGATGGAAGGATGTCATAAAGGGAAGGGAAGGACATCACGAAGAAAGGAAGGAAGGAAGGAAGGAATGGTAGAAAGCCGGAGGGAAAGAAAGCCGGAAAGAATACAAGTAGAACTCACTGCGGCCATGGTAAGGAAGGGCGTAAGAATAAAAATAGCAGAGGTAGGAAAGAAGGTAGGAGGTTAAATAAGGAAAGGAACAGTGAAAGGAAGGAGGTCATAAAGGATGGAAGGATGTCATGAAGGGAAGGGAAGGGCATCACAAAGGAAGAAAGTAATGGTAGAAAGACGGAAAGAAAACTCACTGCGGCCATGGTAACGAAGGACGTAAAACTAAAGAAGGTAGGAGGTTAAATAAGGAACAGAACACTGAAAGGAAGATCGTCATAAAGGACGGAAGGACATCATGAAGGAAGGAAAGAAGGAAGGAATGGTAGAAAGCAGGAAGGAAAGAAGTTGAGCCCACTGCAGTTGTCCTCGTCACTCCTGTCCGAGCAGTCGGCACGTCCATCGCAGAGCCAGAGGGAGGGGATGCAGCGTCCGTCTCCACAGCGGCTATAGTCTGGAGCGCAGGTGCTCTCGGGGACCGCTGGCCAAATCACCACAAGACACAACAGTTCAGCACGCTGCTCTCTGTAGCTCAACACGTGACTCTAGTGTCTCTAGTGCCACACTGAGAAGAAATCTGTTTAGTTTATAAAATTCATCATGACCGTTATTATAGGGTGACCAAGACAGTCCCTGGTTTCAGGGGACTGTCCCTCGTTTTTGGTTTGCTGTCCCCAGGAGAAGACAGAAAAACTACCTACAGTATGTCCCCGTTTTTGAAGATAAAACTTGTATGTATTTCAATCAGATTGATAGTCAAGCTGAAATTTTTGATCTTGGTTTTGGTCTCGGACATTTGGTCACCTTACATTATGATCTATCAAATTCAAAGAGATACTGTTTATCTGAAGGGTGGAGCACATTCATACTCAAAGCAAGAACGCACATTTGACTTGTGCCAGAGAATGTCTAATAAGGGGAGAACGACCACTCGCTGAATACTTCCGCATGGTACTGCAACTAGAGGGCGATCGTGAGCAAGTGGAGAATGAGTGGAGGTGAATGGAGTTTCTCCTAAAATCCACTTTTCTCTGGATATAATTTTTTGTGTAGAAATCGGAATATTGCATGTGAAAGGGGGGTCAAGGAAAATACACACGGCTGAGTATTAGATTTTTTAAGTCCCTTAATTGCTCTACAAAGCCTTTCAAATGTGTCAATGACGTAATTCATTAGCAGGGTGCTAGTGTGTTATGGGCAACAACGACCAAGCCTGTGAGAAACCAAAGGGCCATAAGTAATTGTTCATTCAACTTTCGACCTATAACCCATATTGAGCTTGCAGAAACTAAAATCCAATCTTCGATTTTTTAATGACAATCAGGTGAAACAGACCAATTTAGCCGTCTAGCCCCATAGACCCCCATTGTTTGATCACTTGCTCGTGATCGCCCCTAGTGGAACTGCAACAGGAACTGCAGGTACAATGCAGGTACAATGGAGTTAATAGCGAGTGGACCGGCTCTCCATAAATGGGCTCTGCTTGTGCTTTCTACCACTTCCGTTTCTAAAACTGAGCCGTTCATTTCCTGTTTTCTACTGATGCAGAGTTAACCCTGTCAGCGACAGGAAGGAGACCAGGCTACTCACTGCAGTTGCTTTCGTCGCTGCTGTCGCTGCAGTCGTACTGGCCGTCACAGATCCACGCTGAGGGGATGCAGGTGCCGTCGCCACAGCTGAAAGAGGCCGGGTGGCAGGTCATCAGTGTGGCCGCTGGGAGAGAGAGACACACAGAACACTGGGGCCCTTATTGTGACCCTGTCACCTGGATAAGCTAACTCTTAAGCTAACTGACACCAATCACTAATCAGTCTGGTATTAGTCTAGTCTAGTCCAGTTTACTAAAGCACATAATCCCTAAATAGCAGAGTCACAGACAAAAACAGAATGACATTGTTCAGCTGGATCTGTTTTTGTTTCTGTCTGAAAGTCAAATATTTCAAACTAAATGTACACTGTAGATATATTTATATGTTTATATTTAAAAATACATGTACACTGTAGATATTTATATGTTTGTAATTTATTGTATTAAAACCAAAATTACACTGTAGATATGTTTGTATTAAAACTAAATTTACACAGAATACTCACTGCAGTCTCATCACTTGTGTAAAGATTATAATTAAATGGTGAGATGGGTAACTAACATATAGTTGTTTGTTTATTTAGTTGTTTGTTTATTTATTTAGCAAGTTATATTCCCAAGGAGTACTCACTGCAGTTTGCCTCATCACTTGTGTAAAGATTATAATTAAATGGTGAGATGGGTAGCTAACATGTAGCTGTTTGTTTATTTAGTTGTTTGTTTGTTTATTTATCAAGTTAGATTCCCAAGGAGTACTCACTGCAGTTTGCCTCATCACTGGTGTCGGGGCAGTCGTGCTGTCCGTTGCAGACGGCAGCGGACGGAACACACACTCCATCGCCACAGCGGAAGGCGTTCGGGGAGCACGTCGGCTCTGCAAGGCCTCTCTCCATATAGGCTGTACAGGTGGACATAAAGTAGTAGGGAAGTTATTAATATAAAGCTCCCATTCATTTTCTAACTTTTATTTTGACAGGACAGTGAAGATATGACAGGAAAAAATATGACATTAGGAAATGAGCAGAAGAGAGGTCGGGGTCAGGAAATGACCTCAGGTCAAACTCAAACAACAAGGAGACGGACATTCCTAGACGCACTCACACTCACAGTTTGCACATTGCTATTCATCTGCAAATGTACATACTGTATTTACTTGTACATATCCTTAGTCTACTGCCCTTCATTCTATTCGTACTGTTCTGCATTTTTGATTATTTTTATGTTATTTGTTGAGTGTTGTACTTTGAGAGCAAAGATTAACTGGAGTCAAATTCCTTGTTTGTTTACACAAACCTGGCCAGTAAAGCTGATTCTGATTCTGATTCTACACTAAGTAATCGGACGTCTAAAGCAGAGTGCGCTGCACTGATGTTGGCGCCTATGTGTCGAGGTCTTGTGTTTTAGGCACTCACTGCAGTTGGCCTCGTCGCTGCGGTCCGAGCAGTCGACCTGTCCGTCACACACGGCTGCGGAGAGAACGCACTCGCCAACGCTGCCGCAGGGCACAGAGCCAGGAGAGCAGGGGGCGGTTGTGGTGGTCATCTCAATGGTAGTTGCTATGGTGGTCATCTCAGTGGTGGCGGCTGTGGTGGTCATCCCAGTGGTAGTTGCTATGGTGGTCATCTCAGTGGTGGCTGCTATGGTGGTCATTTCAGTGGTAGTTGCTATGGTGGTCATCTCAGTGGTGGCTGCTATGGTGGTCATTTCAGTGGTAGTTGCTATGGTGGTCATCTCAGTGACGGCTGCTGTAGTGGGCATCGCAGTGGTAGTGGCTGTAGTGGTCATTTCAGTGGTAGTTGCTATGGTGGTCATCTCAGTGATGGTTGTTGTGGTGGTCATCTCGGCAAAGCCTACTGTAAGAGTCCTCTCAGTGATGACTAAAAGATGTAGGGACTTGAAAACTCACTTTCAGGTGCTATATGTAAGATTTAAAACAGGTAAACCCACTTAAAGGTGCTATATGTAAGATTTAAAACTCACTTAAAGGTGCTATATTTAAGATTTAAAACTCACTTAAAGGTGCTATATTTAAGATTTAAAACTCACTTAAAGGTGCTATTGTAAGGTTTAAAACTCACTTAAAGGTGCTATATGTAAGGTTGTAACAGTCATTGCAGCCCAAAATCAAAACATTTGAGAGTGTTACCCCCCCACCCCTTCCAGACTAGGTTGCCTACTAGGTTAGGGATGAACAGAGCTATAGATGGAGATAGATAGATAGATAGATAGATAGATAGAGGATGAGGACATAGAGTCCAAACAAGATGATTGTGGGGTCAAAACTGAGGAGAGAAATAGAAGGAAAGAGCCTGGAGAAAACAACAAACAAAGGGCAACAGGTAGCCTGGAAAACCAGCGCCAACTGCTGGACGGCAAAATGTTTTGCCTGCATTTGGGTCTGGCCTCGGACCATTGAACATTTTGAAAACACTGCCCTGAATCTGGCAGATGGCAACTAAACCAATCACAACACAGAGATTTGAGTTTGAATCAACGCGGGCGGGGCAGAGGGCTCTGGGGCGGGGTTTTGAGGGAGCGTTGGCCTATAGGCACAGACACGGTTTGAAAGACAACGGGTTGTGCTCATCAACAATGTTCCGTTGTATCCATTGATCGAGGCCAGACTAAATTAGACATCCAATCCATTTAGGCTGGTTTATCAGGCTAGGCAACAGGGCAGAGAGACAAGAGAGAAAGAAAAAGAAAGAGTGTGAGAGAGACAGAAGAGAAGAAATTGGAGTGAGGAGCTGCATACCGCAGTCGTTCTCGTCACTGTCGTCGGAACAGTCTCTGTGTCCGTCACAGACGCCAGACATCGGCACACACTGACCCGAGGCGCAGCGGAACGAGGTCAAAGGGCATGTTCGCTCAGCATTGGTCCTCCCCACACTGGCTAAGAGGTCAGACGGAGGTCAACGTTAGGGCCCACACTGGCTAAGAGGTCAAGACAGAGGTCAACATTAGGCCCACACTGGCTAAGAGGTCAAGACAGAGGTCAACATTAGGCCCACACTGGCTAAGAGGTCAAGACAGAGGTCAATGTTAGGCCCACACTGGCTAAGAGGTCAGACAGAGGTCAACATTAGGCCCACACTGGCTAATAGGTCAAGACAGAGGTCAACATTACTGTAGGCCCACACTGGCTAAGAGGTCAGACGGAGGTCAACATTAGGCCCACACTGGCTAGGAGGTCAAGACAGAGGTCAACATTAGGCCCACACTGGCTAAGAGGTCTAGACAGAGGTCAACGTTAGGGCCCACACTGGCTAGGAGGTCAAGACAGAGGTCAACATTAGGCCCACACTGGCTAGGAGGTCAAGACAGAGGTCAACATTAGGCCCACACTGGCTAAGAGGTCTAGACAGAGGTCAACGTTAGGGCCCACACTGGCTAAGAGGCCAAGACAGAGGTCAACATTAGGCCCACACTGGCTAAGAGGTCAAGACAGAGGTCAACATTAGGCCCACACTGGCTAAGAGGTCAAGACAGAGGTCAACATTAGGCCCACACTGGCTAAGAGGTCAAGACAGAGGTCAACATCAGGCCCACACTGGCTAATAGGTCAAGACAGAGGTCAACATTAGGCCCACACTGGCTAAGAGGTCAAGATAGAGGTCAACATTAGGCCATTCTAAGCTTCAGACACTTTTGAGAAAAAAATGTAAATTCTGTCCCATTTATAAAGCGTTATTCAAAGTTATTCAGTACGCACCATAACGTTTGTAGTGCTAGTTTGTCTCTGAGGAAATATCATGAAACCAGTGGAGGACTGTGAGCAAGGTGGGGGAAAGAGGAACAACAAAGTAAGAAAGAAAGAAAGAAAGAAAGGAAGGAAGTGGCTGAAGAGAGTAACAAGAGAGGAAAATTGTCTCTGAGCAAACTTCACAAAACTAGGAACAACGGACATTTACACTGAGGACGGTGAGGCAAGAACAAAGAAAGAAAGAAAGAAAGAAAGGAAGGAAGTGGGTGAAGAGAGTAGTGAGAGAGGAAAATGGCTACTCACTGCAGTTGCTCTCGTCGCTCCCGTCTGCACACTCACTGCGTCCGTTACAGAGTCCCGAGGAGGGGATGCAGCGGCCGTCAGCGCAGCGGAAAGAGTTCAAAGGGCACGGCCTCTCCACGCCCATCCCCATATGATCTGATGGAGACAACAGAGGTCAAAGGGCACGGCTTCTCCACGCCCACCCCCATATGATCTGATGGAGACAACAGAGGTCAAAGGGCACAGCTTCTAGACGCCCACCCCCATATGATCTGATGGAGACAACAGAGGTCAAAGGGCACGGCTTCTAGACCCCCACCCCCATATGATCTGATGGGGACAACAGAGGTCAAAGGGCACGGCTTCTAGACGCCCACCCCCATATGATCTGATGGAGACAACAGAGGTCAAAGGGCACAGCTTCTAGACGCCCACCCCCATATGATCTGATGGAGACAACAGATGTCAAAGGGCACGGCCTCTCCATACCCACCCCCATATGATCTGATGGGGACAACAGAGGTCAAAGGGCACGGCTTCTAGACGCCCACCCCCATATGATCTGATGGGGACAACAGAGGTCAAAGGGCACGGCCTCTCCACACCCACCCCCATATGTGACCATTCATAGCGAAATCAGTCGTTTTGCGCACAACGTTATTTTGAGAAAATGAACAATAACAAACTTCCGGGTTGAAATGTTGAATTTCACGTTTTCGCCTAATTCGACTGTATACAGTCTACAGTTTCATATCGTGAACGCATTTCACGGAAAAACATACGTTTTGACTGTTAAACCCGGCGAAGATTCAACACATTTGCTGTCATTCCCGTTGTGCACGTGCCGCTTAAAAGGGTGATTTCTCCTCTTCTGGCATATCGTGACAGGAGAACCATGTCAACTTTGGATGCTGTTATCTTAGCGATAGTTTGTGTAATACCCTCGATATACATATCGTTGGAAAGCTTAGTTTATGGCCGTTCACGTGAGCACAATAACTTAATTTAATTAATTTTACCGAAACGACTGGTTCCGCTTTACAGGGTCACATATGATCTGATGGAGACAACAGAGGTCAAAGGGCACGGCTTCTAGACGCCCACCCCCATATGATCTGATGGGGACAACAGAGGTCAAAGGGCACTGCTTCTCGACACAGTCATAGACCTCTGAAGTTCGCCTACAAAAAGGATCCAAAGCTGCCATCTTTGCCCATATAAGGAGATCTGGGAGTTAATTGAAGCTAACTGCCTATGGCAAGTTGCATGGTAAGTTAGCTCTGGGGTAGCAAAGATCAAAGTGTGCCGTCTTCACCTACCGAAGATCACAGTATCCACTAGACGGCAGTGGACAAAACTGTGTAGTGAAAAACGTCTGCATTTCCAATGTCATCATCCCCGTGAGAGTTTAACAGGTGCGATAATTGAAAATCCCCATGTTATTTTCCCATAGAAAAAATCTCAAGATACCGGATCTCCTTATTTGGGCAAAGATGGTGGCTTTTTTGTAGGCGAACTTCAGAGGTCTATTATTCGAGTTCATCCACCCCCACATGATCTGGCAAGCACAATGCAGTTCAGCGGGAGCGACATCACAGTTATCAATTAGATTATGTGGCTCTGCAAAGCGACACCAGTCGCTTCGGTAACATTTACAAAATTAAGCTATTGTGCTCACATGCCATAAACAATGGCCATAAACTAAGCTTTCCAACGATATGTACTGTATATCGAGGGTATTACGCAAACTATCGCTATGATAACCGCATCCAAAGTTGACATGGTTCTCATGTCACGATATGCCAGCAGAGGAGAAATCACCTTTTTAAGCGGCGTGGACAACGGTAATGACTGCAAATGTGTTGAATCTTCGCCGGGTTTAACATTCAAAACGTATGTTTTTCCGTGAAACGAGTTCACGATATGAAACTGTAGACTGTATACTGTCGAATTATGCGAAAACGTGACGTTCAACATTTTAACCCAGAAGTTTGTTTATTGTGGATTTTCTCAATAATAACATTGTGGGCAAAGTAACTGATTTCGCATTGAAGGGTCACATATGTGTGTGTGTGTGTGTGTGTGTGTGTGTGTGTGTGTGTGTGCGTTTAAACTCTCTCTCTTGTGTGTGTGTGTGTGTGTGTGTGTGTGTGTGTGTGTGTGTCTGTGTGTGTTTGTGTGACTGTAAGTGTGTGTGTGTGTGTGTGTGTGTGTGTGTGTGTGTGTGCGTGCGTGTGCGTTTAAACTCTCTCTTGTTTGTGTGTGTGTGTGTGTGTGTGTGTGTGTGTGTGTGTGTGTGTGTGTGTGTGTGTGTGCGTGCGTGCGTTTAAACTCTCTTGTGTGTGTGTGTGTGTGTGTGTGTTTGTTTGTGTGACTGTAAGTGTGTGTGTGTGTGTGTGCGCGCGTGTTTAAACTCTCACAGCAGTTCCTCTCGTCGCTCTTGTCCATGCAGTCCACATCTCCGTCACAGATCCAGGAGTGGGGGATGCAGCGCACCATGTCACAGTGGAAGAAACTCCCACTGCACGTCCGGGCAACGTCACCTACGGAGACGGCAGGAGTCGACCAAAGTAAGTAAAGTGAAGCGATTGAGATTTAGTAAACGCTTTTGTCCATTAGACTAAGCATTTGTCAGGTGGTCACAGGAATGCTCTCCCCACGTATTGTTTTTGACAATATTGTTGCGTTCATGAAAGATAGAGTCACCAAGCTTTCTTTGTGTCAAGTTTCTTGACACAAATACTGTACATGTTTTGAAATACACAGTGCTTGAAGTGGGAAAAAATAAGTGCAGGAACTCTAATTTTTCGATATTTGACATTTGTGCGGTGAAAAAAAATCCGTTTTTAGGATGTGTTGGTTCAAAAACTATTTTCATTTAATCATTCCTTCAAGCAATAACCTATAGGCCTAGGCTATTTTTTCTAATTCAAAAATGAAATACTGAAAAACCATCAAAACAACATGAACCAGACCAGTGTGATAGCCTTAGGCCTAACAGACTGGGCTAAAGGCCCTAGAACCTTAAAGAAACCTTTGGGCTAAAGGCCCAGTTGAAGAAAACTGTGAAGTAGGCTACTTGTTACATTGATTTAATTAACAATATTAACAACTGGCCAAGAACAGAGATTCAAGATCAAAAGTCAGAACAAGAGAGTAAAGTGACTGTAAGTGTTCTTTCTATTGCTATTTTGGGTCCTGAAATGGCATAGTATCTGCCATATGGCTATACAGTAGGCCTATGACAAACACAGGGTCTGAATACAACTTCTGATATGAAAAATAAATTATTTTGAAGTGGGGGAAATGGGGAGGTATGAAAAAAATGCAGAAATTTGATGTGATTTTTTAAAAAGAATTTCTCGTGATTACCGCTAATTATACAGAGACATTCTATACACCATTGGAATCAGTAGGATCTCCTGTTTATGTTGATATGTAGTTTGCCATAGGGCAGTAACGAAATCGTGAAATATTTTACAGAGAAGAATGGGTATGACGCAGAACTGAATGTGACATTCATTTTTGTATGTAACTGTAATTTTCAACGCTAATTATCTCGCGAACCGTTCATCATAGAAACTAGCGGCTAACGCCATTGGAAAGATCAGGTTCTGCAGTTTCATATGATATGCCTGTTATTTCTGTGCGAGAAATTCTTCGCGCAGCAATATGACCGAGAAGAATGGGTGCGGCCGCGGCCGAATGGTGCGTCTCTCGAAGAAGGCAGAGAGGGTCGGCCGGCGGTCCGATGGTAATCTTCTCACAGGTAGGCTACCGGGCCGCGACGCGACCCATAGATTGAGAAACACTGATAGGGATAGGGCACTGTCGTAGCTCGTGGGTAATGCAGTCTTTCATTGGTCTTGTGATATTGTCTATTCTCGGGCCACTGTCGCTGCGTCGGATCAGTTTCAGTAAGTAGCCTACCGGAACGCAGGAAAAAGTGGCGGAACCCAAAAGACGAAAATACAGAAGTTCCGGAACTGCGTTCCGTTGCGTTCCGGCCCACTTCAAGCACTGGAAATACAACTAGAGAAATGATGTATAGCATGCTCAGCTCACCACGCAGTCACACACCCAGCTGATAGCAAATGTAACAGCAACGTGGGAACACTCAGTCATTCAACACGGAACACTCAGTCATTCAACACGGAACACTCAGTCATTCAACACAGAGCACTCTGCTTCTGTACTTTTTCATACTGTATGATACTTTCTGTAGCAGTGTGTAGCAGCAGCAGTAGTGTGTAGTAGTGTATGTGTAGGGGTGTTGAGTGTATAGTGTATGTGTGGGGGTGTTGAGTGTATAGTGTACTGTATGTGTGGGGGTGTTGAGTGTATAGTGTATGTGTGGGGGTGTTGAGTGTATATGTGGGGGTGCTTAGTGCATAGATAGTGTATGTGTGGGGGTGTGAGGCTGTTTGTCTGAGTGTATGTAGTGTATGTGTGAATGTGTGGTAGTATATGTGTGAGTGTGTATACTGTGTGAGTGAGTATACTGTATGTGTGAGTGTGTGTAGCAGTGGCGATTCTAGAGAATTGTAACAAGGGTGGCCCTAGTGGGGCACTGGTTAATTCAAGGGTGGCATCTAGATAAACAGAAACAGGCTCAAGTTGTTAAATTAGCACAAATGCATGAGTAAAACCATGCACCAAGCACCATACTCATAAATCGAAGAACAAAGAAGGACAAAGACCATACATACTCTAACATCAAATGTCTTTGTATTTGGATAAAATGTCAAATACAGTTTTCAGCTCATTTTCAGCTCTGAACAAAACCCGTTCAGAGATTAGGCCATTTGAGCAAATGTGGAAGTGTAAAATGTTTTTTTGCCAGTGGTTCTTAACTGGTCTGGTTTTGGAGCCCATAATTTCACATGTTCATAAAGTTGTGACCAACTATATATATTTAGCATTCAGGCCAACGAATATGGTGAGGTAGCCTACATAAGACACGCAAAGTGCCTGGCCTACTTGTTTGGAAAATGCAGATGTTTGGCATTACATTTGTGAAGTCTTTAACTGCTGATACCTTTCAAAGTACTACTCGACGGGTTTGTCTTTGACAGGGAATGCGTTGTTTCCATGTGGCATTTTAGTTCGAATGGTTTTATGCTCTCATGTGCACCCCACACTGTCTTATTATGTCAATTTAAGTGAATCATATTCTATCTTACTTCAAGTATTAAGGGTTGCAGCCAACTTGCGTTTCACATGATATCTTAAAATGATGCATACTTTTATAAAATTAGCTCCCTAACATTATATCTAACATGACCTGTCACATGACCTTGTCTTTGTCCTTGCCATGGCAATGACTGAACCCTGATATTTCAAATTAGTGCGCTGCAAGTGCATCAAGAAAGGTCTCGCCTTTGAATGTTAATGGCAAATCGTAGACTAGGATTTTGGGGTGGCACCTGGGGTGGCCAATTGAATCTCAAGGGTGGCCTGTGCCACCCGGAGCCACCCCTCTGGCTACGCCCCTGGTGTATAGTGAATGTGTAAGTGTGTATACTGTATGTGTGAGTGTGTTTATGTATGAGTGTGTGTAGTGTATGTGTGAGTATGTATACTGTATGAGTGAGTGTGTGTAGTGAATGTGTGAGTGTGTGGGTGTGCTGTCAGGTGGAGGGTGATGCTGAGTGTGTTGGTGTGTCTGTCCAAGCTTGTGACAGACAGACAGACAGACAGACAGACAGACAGACAGACAGGCAGGCAGGCAGGCAGGCAGGCAGGCAGGCAGGCAGGCAGGCAGGCAGGCAGGCAGGCAGACAGACAGACAGACAGACAGACAGACAGACAGACAGACAGACAGACAGACAGACAGACAGACAGACAGACAGACAGACAGACAGGCAGGCAGGCAGGCAGGCAGGCAGACAGACAGACTCACTGCAGTTGGCCTCGTCCCTCTTGTCAGAGCAGTCCACTAGTCCATCACAGACCCAGGAGGAGGGAACACAGCGTCCGTCTCCACAGCTGAACTCCTCCCTCTTACAGCCTCACAGACAGACAGACAGACAGACAGACAGACACACAGTCAGACAGACACACAGACAGACAGACACACAGACACACAGTCAGACAGTCAGACAGACAGACAGACACACAGACACACAGTCAGACAGTCAGACAGACACACAGACAGACACACAGTCAGACAGACAGACACACAGACAGACAGACAGACAGACAGACAGACAGACAGACAGACACACAGTCAGACAGACAGACAGACACACAGTCAGACAGACAGACAGACAGACAGACAGACAGACACACACACACACAGTCAGACACACAGACAGACAGACACACACACAGACAGACACGCAGACAGACAGACACACACACAGTCAGACAGTCAGACAGACAGACAGACACACAGTCAGACAGACAGACAGACAGACAGTCAGACAGACAGACAGACACACTAAAGTCAATGTTTATATTGGGTAACTAACTAAAGAGTGTTTTATTTATCCAGTGTAGCTCCCAATCCTTCTGAAGAAGATTTTTTCTTTAAATGTGTGTAAATAGCTTATGTGTGTTCAGGATGAGAGAAACAGGTGTAGAGGAATATAGCATTTTTTTTTTGTTTTTTTTTTTAAGTATATTTTTTGGGCTTTTATGCCTTTAATGATAGGACAGTAGAGAGAGACAGGAAGTGAGTGGGAGAGAGTGTCGGGGTGGGATCCGGAAAGGACCACGGGGCGGGAATCGAGCCCGGGTCGCTGGCGTGCGGTGCAGGTGCCCCAGCCAGTCGCGCCACGGCTGGGGCCGGAATATAGCATTTTTAAACACATGCTAATTCAGTGGACAATTCAATGCAGTTTCTTAAAGAGACACACAAGCTAATTCAGCGGAATACTTTCCACAGTTTCTTAAAGAGACACAGACGGTAACTCAGCGGAATACTCACAGCAGTATTCTTAAAGAGACACAGACGCTAAGTCAGCGGAATACTCACGGCAGTATTCTTAAAGAGACACAGATGCTAACTCAGCGGAATACTCGCTGAAGTTTCTTAAAGAGACACAGACGGTAACTCAGCGGAATACTCACGGCAGTATTCTTAAAGAGACACAGACGCTAATTCAGTGGAATACTCACTGCAGTATTCTTAAAGAGACACAGACGCTAATTCAGCGGAATACTCACGGCAGTATTCTTAAAGAGACACAGACGCTAACTCAGCGGAATACTCTCCACAGTTTCTTAAAGAGACACAGACGCTAACTCAGCGGAATACTCACTGCAGTATTCTTAAAGAGACACAGACGCTAACTCAGCGGAATACTCACGGCAGTATTCTTAAAGAGACACAGACGCTAACTCAGCGGAATACTCGCTGAAGTTTCTTAAAGAGACACAGACGGTAACTCAGCGGAATACTCACGGCAGTATTCTTAAAGAGACACAGACGCTAATTCAGTGGAATACTCTCCACAGTTTCTTAAAGAGACACAGACGCTAATTCAGCGGAATACTCTCCACAGTTTCTTAAAGAGACACAGACGCTAATTCAGCGGAATACTCACTGCAGTTCATTTCGTCGCTCATGTCGGCGCACTCAACCAGTCCGTTGCAGACATCTGACGAGTCGATGCACCTCCCGTCTCCGCAACGGAACGCGTTTGGGGAACACGTGGGGGCAGTGTGCACAACCTGTACACTGGCTGGAGGTGTGCAAAATACATATAGGTCAAAAATAAAAGGCAACATGTCTATTGAATTGATTTGTAACTACAGTATATTCTGTGGCGCAGTAATATCCTCACTCTTGCACTCTCAGTTTCACTTTGGAGTGAGGATATTACAGTGCCGAGTCTAAGTGCTCCCAATTGTTATTCCGCCACACAATATAGTTATCCCTCTTACCTGATTAGAAATGCACCACGTTTTATTTTGTCTCACCATACTTGGTCGTGTGACTACTCGTGTAACTGTTTTTGAATAGGGAAAACATGGAGGTGTTTGGTCGCTTCTAACTTCATCTCTGTTTGGATCCTAAAGAATGAACTGGGCTAGCTAAGTGCTATCAAAGTTGCGCTGCACACCAGCCAGAGAGTGCAGTGCACACATTGAAACGTGAGAAATAAAAAATGATGAAGTGTTCCTTTGAGGCTTAAAGCTCAAAACCCAGTAGCTATGTTCTGGAAAAGTTCAAAATTAAAATGAATTAAAAATAAAAAATGTTTTACCATTAGCCCATTTAATTCTTGCATGTCACATTTGACTTTTCAGTGGTGGCTGGTGGTATAAAACATAAAAATGTTTGTTCAAGGATGAAACTTCATTCTATACTAAACATTTTTTTTTTTTCAAAGCTGGCTGGGCTACTTCTGAAAGACTAACCCAGAGAAGACTGGAGCACTCAGATTAAATAAACTTTTTTATTGTGGTGCACAATTGTCTATAGTCTTTCAGAAGTAGCCCAGCCAGCTTTGCATATCCTGTGGTCCTGGACTGTGAGCACCGACGGAGCTAGAGCGCAAGTGACAACCCTTCTACATTTTTTTTTTTTCAGTTTAGTTCCTCATTGAAGTTTTCTAGATTCCTAGATTTAAGGCTTAATCTATGGACAGACAACTGGCAACAGTTTAATCCGAATGACAAACAAAACTGTACATGGTAACTTGGCTAATGACAAATTCAATAGCATGATAAAGGATTTGGTTATTTTAAGTCATCTCCAAAACGTGTTTGATCTGTGTGTGTGTGTGTGTGTGTGTGTGTGTGTGTGTGTGTGTGTGTGTGTGTGTGTGTGTGTGTGTGGTTTTGTTGATAATATTGTATGTATTTAGATTATATGTGTTGTGTTGTGACTCTGCAGTCTGTGTACCTGCTATCTTATCCCGCTCTCTCTCTCTCTCTCTCTCTCTCTCTCTCTCTCTCTCTCTCTCTCTCTCTCTCATAAAAAAGAGATTGTCAGTCTCAATGAGACTTTCTGTTAAAATAAAGGAAAAAATAAATAAATGTAAAGAAATAAATAACCCCATAAAGGCCTCACCTGAAATCACGAAAAGAAAGAAACACACGTAGCCCTTCATTCTGGGGGTATAGGGTCCACATGGGTGTCCCTGACTGCCTTCCTCACACACTCTTCCCTACAGCCGAGCGGAGCGGAGCAGAGCAGAGGAGAGGAGAGCTGTGTGTGTCACAACACAGCACAACACACACACACACACACAGAGTGTGTTTGCCTTCTCATTCTGCTTGTGGTTTGCAGTTCTATTTTCGCCCTCACCAAAGTGACACTCTCACCGGTGACACAAATCATAATCAGGGAGGGTGGAGAGAGAGAGAGAGAGGGGGGGGGGGAGAGAGAGAGATGGGAGAGAGAGAGGGAGGGGGAGAGAGAGAGAGAAGGGAGAGAAGGAAAGAGAGAGAAGAAAGGAGAAGGAAGAGAGGCTGAGTGAGTGAGAGAGAGAGAGAAGGGAGAGAAGGAAAGGGAGAGAAGGAAAGAGAGAGAGAAGAAAGGAGGAGGAAGATAGGCTGAGTGAGAGAGAGAGAGAGAGAGAGGCTGTGTGTGTGAGTGAGTGAGGGAGTGAGAGAAGAATGGAGGAGAGAGAGAGAGAAATACTGTAAGAAAGGAGAAAACACAGAGGGAGAGAAAAAAAGACAGAGGGATGAGCAACATAGAGGGTAATTATGGCTTCCCAGAATTTAAACCAGAGTGATGTGACACAACAGCAGCTCTGCCTTGTAATGTCGCCTCTATTGTCTCATGTTTTAATGTGACAGACACACACACACACATCTCAATTGAAAAAAAAAAACATGACAGAGATTCATATTTTGCGCAAACACACAATCGGACACACACACGCATATATACACTCACAAATATATATTTTTTTTATACATTTTTGACCCATGCAAGACATTTCCAATAAGTGTCACCTAAAAGTGTGTGTTTTTTTTTGTTTTTTTTAAGCTATCAAATGGCCAACATAAAAGAGACAAAAACATCTCATGCTCTTGGCAGAGCTGTTCACACTCCTCAGTGGAGTTATAATTCAACAACAGAGGAAAATTAATTGCCTCAAAATGGATTTTCTTTTTTCACATGAAACAAATCAGCTCTTGATTCTGATGAAAAAAACATCTCAATGAGATGAGGTCTGGGAAACAGACATTCATTTTCTCATATTTGAGGCATGGTTTACAAATGTCCAGAGATGTTTATTGGGCACTGTGAATGTCTATCAAATGTGTCTCATAACTCATAGCCAATCGTATCAATTATACCAGACATATGTAGGCCTACAGTACAGCATTTTAAGGTTTGGTTGGCATGACTACATGACACATTTCCTGTTTATGACACCAATGTTCATAAGTGGAAAACACCTTTTAGCGCGCTTAGTCAAAGGAAGTGAAATGGTAGGTGATATGGCTTTGAGTTCTCTTCATTTAACTTATAGCATGGTCTGTTTGCATATAGAGTGATGTAATATAATATGCATAAGATCTGTTGATACAGGCCTACTGTATGCTGATGGGATGCAATGTGAATATAAGGAATGTTTGTATTGTAAGATGAATACAGGCCTATGCTGATGGGATGCAATGTGCATATAAGGAATGCTTGTATTGTAGGCCTACGATTCAGCCAGATCTAACACGAAGTCAGGCACTTTGCAATTTTTTGGTCTTGTTATAGCTTCTCTGTAGGCCTACACTGCAGGCCTACACTGATCGGTGGCTACGCTCAAATCTCACGTCTAGTCTCAACTCGTGTACACAAGTTTTTCAGGCGGCATAGCAGCATAGCAGCAGTAAATCGGCGGTGGATTAGAAAGTTAAAGAGATGAGTTCATGGAATATCTCGGACATAACACTTTCCTGTACATGTGTAGCCTACTGTATTTGCTGTAATGCAGGCTATTATATTGACACATTTGATGGCTAATCATAGGAGATGATTACTTTCTCTTTGGTAAACGCAACATTCATGAATTATATTGGCGATTTTTATACTTTGCCCCAGCCTTAATAAAGGGTTTTTATTGATATAATTGTCCTTGGCTCAATACAGGAGTTGCCTGAAGTAGGCCTAGTAGCCACTTTTTCAGTTCAGAGACATTTTTGACTTATTATTGACTATTATTTTCAATGGGCAAATTTCAGTGTCGTATGGTTTGTAATGAATGTATTTATAGTATGCTATGATGCGTTCTCTCTGCGGAAATGGCAGTATGTTGCGCTTTAATCGCTCTAGTTTCTCGCATTCCTTGATGACACTTCTAGCTGTCAAAATTAACGAGGTTCAACTGGATGTCATGTGCCTCGAGATCACAAATGTTTCTCTTTTAGACGTATAACGCACCTTCATGTCGCAAATTCTAGGGGTGAGGTCATTAAAGCGAGCAAGCGTGATAAAGTTGGTTTTGTTGGATGTTGGATATTCGACACATTCGAAAAATCTAAGTTTGGCAATTATGTTTGAAGTGATAAAAAGCTGGACACGCCCAAAACACTCAAATACGGCACACAAACACGTCATGCACCATTATCTGCTGCATTTGTGTCAAAGTGGGCGTAGAATATGCTAATCTCATCTCTAATCTGAAGTGAAGTGTCTGGAACTGCGTCTGCTTTCTTGTGCGCTCTGCGCAGATGTGCAATGAAGGCATAATACAACATCTAAAATGATACAATTAGCCTACACATAATGTGGAAGCATGAATCATAATGCATTTTTTTTTGTATACATGAAGAGCTCTTTTCCAAAACGCTATACATCCATTTTGTAAAAACATTCAGAATTAATGTTGTTCAATTGTGTATCTCAGGTCAAATCAATAAAAATGCAGTTGACTTGCTTTGATTGAGTAAAGATAAATCAAGTAAACATAACCCAATGCAATTCCACTGAAATTACTTGGAAAACAAAATTTTAAAAAATATATATTTATGAAAATTCATTAAAATGGTGGCTATAGCGTTTTGGAAACATACTCTTCATATATGTTAAATTGAACAACAAATTGGGATTCTTAGCTTGTCAGAAGTCGTTGTCATCGTCAATTCAAGAGTTGTTAATGGTGTTGGTTACTTTCATCCACTAAACTGCAGACATGCAATGTTGATGTAAGTGCACAGGAGATGGGGGACTGTGGTTTGGTTGGCATGACTACATTTCCTGTTCTTGTGGCAGCAGTGTCCATAAGTAGAAAGCACCTTTTAGTTTCTCATGGCCAGACCCAGTCTGTATGAGTTAGAGGATGTCAGGGGATAGGTGGTATGACTTATCTTGAGTTATCTTCATTTTACTTATTGCATGATAATTAAAGGTTGAATGAATGAATGAATGAATTAATGAATTAATTAATGCATGCATGCATGCCTTTACCACCTGATGATGCCACAATCTCAGATTGCCTCTCTTACATGTCTGCTTTAAAGACACCGACTGAAATGGTCTCATAAGATGCTTGTGTTACGTCATCCGTTTTCACACACAGTGCAGCACTGACTAGATTAGCTTTGCTCAAGTGTAACTGCTACTCTTTCGTCTTGTCGTACATTAGTGCCTCTACTGGAGTGGTGGTATAATCAAAGATTCTAGAGCGGAACGCTCTATGATCTTTGGTATAATCAGTCAAACTATGTTGAGCCTGAATGGCTCAGGGCTGAATGAGCCTCGGCCGCAGCTCTCCTCCAAGGAGACATTGACATTTGCCATTGCCATCATTACACACACGGCAATCCAGGCTATTTTCATTTGTAGTCCCTCTTAGTTGGAATAACCTGCCAAGTGTCACCAGAGTAGGAGTGTCTTTTCTTTGAAAAGCTCTTGAAAATCCTCCACACCCAACATACACTCTTCCCTCCTCCAACCAAAGGTCTCCTCTACACTGTAGCTTGAATCTCTCATATTTGTAAGTCTGCTAAATTAATAAGTGTAAAATCTTTAGTGCAAACTGTCTGCAGCTTTTGAATTTGGCCTCGATTTTAAATGCTTGTTGTGACAAACGGTTCCCATATAACACACCATTATACTGCCATGTTGTGCTCTTTCAGTGTGGATACGGTCATGACATCTGAGTAAAACTGCAGAGATGGCTGCAGGAGGATCATCTACTGGTGAGTCCATCACTCTGATACCCTCTGATACCGTAATGGAATGAGTCCATCACTCTGATACCCTAATGGAAAGTGTGTATAAATATTTCCTGTAAATTATTTTCCTGTGTCATGAATAGTTGATATGGCAGTGAATTAAAATGTGTCTGAAGAGAGCTCAAGTGTTTTCGGAAAGCTTGACAGTGTGTGTTGTCTCTCTGTGTCGTCTGGTGATCTCAGACGTGAGGATTGTGCTGCTGGGGAACAGAGAAGCTGGGAAGAGTTCAGCAGGAAACACCATCCTGGGCAGAGAGGAGTTTGACCCTGATGTGAGAACACTGCAGTGTGTGAAGAGACAGGGAGAGGTAGCAGGGAGACAGCTCACTGTGGTGGACACTCCAGGATGGGAGGGTTATAGGGATGATTTGAATGAAGATTCTCCTAACCTCCTGAAACAGGAGATTGTTCTCAGTGTGACTCTGTGTCCTCCAGGACCTCATGCCTTTCTGCTGGTCATCCATGAGAACATGACCTTCACAGAGGCAGAGCGGGATGCCACATCAAACCACCTGAACCTTCTGGGCCATGGAGCCTGGAAACACTCTCTGGTTCTGTTCATTCAGGAGACTCCTGCAGAAAAAAAACACTTTGAGGTTAAAGGGAAAATGCTAAAGTCACTTGTAAGGAATTGCGGTAACAGATATCATGTCCTCAACATCAAGAGCAAGCATGATATGCAAATCTCAGAGCTGCTGGAGAAGATAGAAAAGATGGTGTCAGGAAACAATGAACGTCACTATGAAATAAACAGAGAAATATTACAGAAGGTTGAAGAGAGGAGGGCAGAAGAAGAGAGGAGAGCAGAGGAGAAGATAAAGACAGTACAACGATGGGGTAAGTTAAATTATGGAATAAATATATTGGTAGCATGTTTAAGGAGCCAGAAGAGTTCAATTTCACAATTAAGTGAATAAATACTAATGTAAATGAGTCTGTGCCTCAGAACTTGATGATCAGATTGTTAATGACCAGTTATTCCAGTCTTACATTTATTTGCGACTTCAAGTTTCACTCAAGTTTATGTTGTGTTTTCTAAATAAAGCTACTCAAGTAAGGTAAGGTATACTTTACTGAAGTAGTATAAGTTTCACTAAAGAGTTTAGTAAAGGGACCTCCAGAAGTATACATTGAAGCTAAAGAAATGTCATAAAGGGAAACTTTTCACATCTCACCTTAGTTAGTTAGTTAGTTCAGACAGCATTAGGCAGAGATGCTATCCAGTATCTTCCATATCATAAGTGTTACCCCCATGAATCTACACATTCTATAGATACAAAGGTGTAAATCAGATGGAAATACAATCCAATCATATTAGGAAGATGAACGTCAATTTGTTCAGTTCATTTATTTAAGTCCAGACAACAATTATATTAGGAAGACCTCATGGTACTGTGACCTGCAGGTTGTGTTTACACATTTATACAAACACACACACACACACACACACACACACACACACACACACACACACACACACACACACACACACACACACACCGTAATCTGCTGAAATTCTCCATATACTCCAGCAGGAGGTGCACTGCTTCCAGAACTCAGAATTGTGCTTCTGGGATTTAAAGATGCTGGGAAGAGTTCATCAGGAAACACCATCCTGGGCAGAGAGGAGTTCCAGCCTGGACAGAGATCTGCTGTTTGTGTGAAGAGACAGGGAGAAGTAGCAGGCAGACAGGTCACTGTGGTGGAGGCTCCAGGATGGTGGAGTTATTATAAGGTTGAGAATAGTACTGAAATGACTAAAAGAGCTATTCAGCTTAGTCCAGGTTTGTGTGACCAGGGCCCCCATGTGTTTCTGCTGGTCATACGAGCAGACAGATCATTTACTGAAGACCAGAGAATATCAGCCCAGCAACATTTGGACCTTCTTAGTGAGAAAGTCTGGAGTCACACCATTGTGCTGTTCACCCATGGAGACTGGCTGGGAGACACAACCATAGAGCAGTACATTGAGAGTGAAAGAGAGAGCCTTCGTTGGCTAGTTGAGAAATGTTGCAACAGATATCATGTTGTTAAAAATGAAAATAGGACTGATATCAGTCAAATCACAGATCTCCTAGAGAAGATTGAGGAAATGGTTGCAGGTAACAGCAGCTGCCACTATCAGATGGACAGCAAGAGACTGGAGGAAATACAAGAAAGGATGAGGAAAGAGGATGAGAGGGCAAAAGAGAGAATGATGACTGTGGAAAAGAAAAGACAACACCTTCAGTCACTGAAACGTGAGTTGGCTTGTTATCTGCTTTTTCTGCTTTGGAAGAAAAAAAAAGTAAACATATTATATTGAATAGTGCAAAAATTGAGTTTAAAAGCTTGAAAAAAAAAATATGGCTAATGTCACACAATGAAATTGTAACGTCTTAGAAGGACATGACCCAAGTGCAAGACTCTTCGAGCAGAAGTGTTGAAAACACACTTTATTGACAAATTGCAAACTTCACAAATTCACAAACTTACTCACAGACAGAATGAACAGAGAGACAAACCGACAAAAGACAGAGAAGCAGGGGAGGTAGTAATACACAGATTAAACCGTAACAGTCAAGGGCCAAGTAGAGACATTGATACTGTACCTGTCTCTGCCAAGACACGCTGAATCTTACCCTTTAAGGTAAGATTCAAACCAGTCAAGAGCTTTCCTAGAAATTCCCAGTTCAGAAAATGTGGAAAGGAGAATGTACAAAGAATGCAGATAAATATTTATAGACCAATGTAGTTAAATCTTATCTAATCTGATTTATTATTGTGCATTCCAGAAGAATCGACTCCCTTATCACAGTTCAGAGTTGTGCTGCTGGGACACAGTACATCTGGGAAGAATTCATCTGGAAACACCATCCTGGGCAGAGAGGAGTTTGACCTGAAGAGAAGAACAGCTCAGTGTGTGAAGAGACAGGGAGAAGTAGCAGGCAGACAGGTCACTGTAGTCAAGGCTCCAGGATGGTATAGGTATCACAACCTCAAAGACACTCCTGAGCTCACTAAAGAGAAGATTGTGCTCAGTGTGTCTCTGTGTCCTCCAGGACCACATGTTGTCCTACTTGTCATAGATATTGATGATTCTTTCACAATTGAAAAAAGAATGAATATTCAGGAACACCTGGAGTTGCTCGGTAGTGTTGTCTGGAGTCACACCATGGTGTTGTTTACCAGTGGAGATTGGCTGGGGAACACAACCATTGAGCAGCACATAGAGAGTGAAGAAGCCCTACAGTGTCTAGTAGAGAAATGTGGGAACAGATATCATGTCATCAGCAATAAGAATAGGACAGGCGATCAGGTCTCAGAGCTGCTTGAGAAGGTAGAAGAGATGGTAGCAGGAAACAAAAACTGTCCCTTTCAGATGGACAGACAGAGACTGGAGGAAGTGAAGGAGAGGAGGAGGAATGAAGAACAGAGAGCAACAGAGAGACTGATGAAGATGGAGAAGCAAAGACAACACCTCCAGTCACTGAAGCGTGAGTTGTATTGTATTTTCTGTGTTTTATACTACAACTGAGCTTTTTCATAGCGATAAGAAACATTTAACAATATTCTTCTCTAGCTTATGAATCAAATATCATAATATTGAAGCAACACTGTGCATTTGCTTTACACTTGGTAGGCTAGTTTTGATCTGCCTGCTACTTTTGGTCTTATCTTCAAATTATGTTGATATCATGTGCATCACATGTAAACACATGTGCTGTTCCCACTAACCATCCAGGAAGTGCAATAATTCTGTGTTCCGGGGCGTAAGTCTCCTTGAAAATGAATGAAAAGTTCACATATCAGGTCATTGCCAGCTGTATCGCCAAAGATGCACCAACATTTAGCAGTGCCAGTGGTGCTATAAGTGGTGTTTACAAGGTGTACATGCACTTTAGGTGGTTAGTTCACTAGATTTAAAACAAAACTCCTTACTGCTGCTTAAAATCTACAAAGTTCTTAAGATAGATGGCCATATGATGTGAATTTATTTATATATTCTTTCCTGCAGGGAACTCATCCCCACTGTCAGAGTTCAGAGTTGTGCTGCTGGGATACAGAGGATCTGGGAAGAGTTCATCAGGAAACACCATCCTGGGCAGAGAGGAGTTTGACCTGAACAGAAGAACAGCTCAGTGTGTGAAGAGACAGGGAGAAGTAGCAGGCAGACAGGTCACTGTAGTCAAGGCTCCAGGATGGTATAGGTATCACAACCTCAAAGACACTCCTGAGCTCACTAAACAGGAGATTGTGCTCAGTGTGTCTCTGTGTCCTCCAGGACCACATGCTGTCCTACTTGTCATAGATATTGATGAATCTTTCACAAATAAAAAAAGAGTGAATATTCAGGAACACCTGGAGTTGCTCGGTGGTGTTGTCTGGAGTCACACCATGGTGTTGTTTACCAGTGGAGATTGGCTGGGGAACACAACCATTGAGCAGCACATAGAGAGTGAAGAAGCCCTACAGTGTCTAGTAGAGAAATGTGGGAACAGATATCATGTCATCAGCAATAAGAATAGGACAGGTGATCAGGTCACAGAGCTGCTGGAGAAGGTAGAAGAGATGGTAGCAGGAAACACAAACTGTCTCTATGAGATGGACAGACAGAGACTGGAGAAAGTGAAGGAGAGGAGGAGGAATGAAGAACAGAGAGCAACAGAGAGACTGATGAAGGTGGAGAAGCAAAGACAGCACCTCCAGTCACTGAAGGGTGAGTTGTATTGTATTTTATGTGTTTTCCTACTAAAAAAACTGAGCTTTTTCATAGCAAAATAAACATTTTATTTAACAATCTTCATCTCTAATGTATAAAACATATAATCAAATATGTCATAATATCAATTCTAATGGCCATGAAAAAAATTTGTAAAATAGTGAAGCAAGACTGCATTTGCTTTACACTTGAGGCTAGTTTTTATTTGCCTGTTATTTTTCATTTTATCTTCAAATTCATGATATCATGTGCCTCACATGTGCCGTTCCCACTAACCATCCAGGATGTGCACTATAGTTCTGTGCAGGGCTGTAGTACTCGAGTCCGGACTCGGACTCGAGTCCGGACTCGAGTCCGTTTTTTAATGGTCTCGGACTTGTCTCGGACTCGGCTGGTATCTGACTTGGACTTGTCTCGGTCTCGGCCACCGGTCTTGCCAAATATGGTTCTTGGTCTTGACCGAGTCCAGGCATCTTTATTATGTTATAATATTCAAGGGAAGTATGTGATATTAAGGGGAATGGTTATACTTACAAATCCTGGGTGGGTATTTAGATCAGCAAAATTAATAATAACCCAAAATTATTGTCTTTATACTGTCATGCATGCAACTTGTTTTTTTCTGTCCTGGACTCGGTCTTGACTCGGACTCGAGTCTTTTGGACTCGGTCTGTCTTGGACTTGAACCTCTTTGGACTCGGTCTTGACTTGGTCTCGACCGGTCCTGGTCTTGGACTTGTCTTGGACTCGACAAAGGTGGTCTTGACTACAGCCCTAGTTCTGTGTTCCGGGGCGTAAGTCCCTGTGAAAATGAAAGAAAAGTTTACACATCAGGCCATTGTCAGCTGTATCGCCAAAGATGCACCAACATTTATCTGTGCCAGTGGTGCTATAAGTGGTGTTTACAAGGTGTACATGCACTTTAGGTGATTAGTTCACTAGATTTACACCAAAACCCCTTAGCCTACTGCTGCTTGAAGTCCACGACGTTCTTAAAGGAATTATCCGGAGTAAAATGCACTTTAGACCAATTTACAGATGATTGGGAGTGCATAGCCTATGTTGAGTTGACATCAAATCATGTCATTCGGATGTGTTTTGAGAAAGTTCGATTTTACCGTTTTTGGCCAAAACTCGTTAGCCTGGAAGTGAACCTGGCCGCTACAAAACGCTATTTTTATACCTCTTCTACAGTTCCAAACAACATTACACTTACATGGTAGTGAGTAGAGGGTCCCTTAAGCCAAACCGAAGTATCCCGAGGTCTTTATGTGGTCGGATAGAGAGTCCAGAATGAATTTCATGGAGTCAGTTGTTTGGAACAATAGAAGAGGTAGGCTATAAAAATAGCGTTTTGTAGCAACGAAAGCCGAAAGGACATGCCCGGGTCACTTCCAGGCTAAAGACTGGCTGAAAACGGTAAAATCAAACTCTCTCAAAACACATCAGAATGACATGATTTGATGTCAACTCAACATATGCACTCTCAATCATCCGTAAATTGATCTAAAGTGCATTTTACTCCGGATAATTCCTTTAAGATAATATGGTCATATAATGTGAAATAATGTTTATATATTCTTTTCAACAGGGAACTCATCCCCACTGTCACAGTTCAGAGTTGTGCTGCTGGGACACAGAGCATCTGGGAAGAGTTCATCAGGAAACACCATCCTGGGCAGAGACGAGTTTGACCTGAAGAGAAGAACAGCTCAGTGTGTGAAGAGACAGGGAGAAGTAGCAGGCAGACAGGTCACTGTAGTAAAGGCTCCAGGATGGTATAGGTATCACAACCTCAAAGACACTCATGAGCTCACTAAACAGGAGATTGTGCTCAGTGTGTCTCAGTGTCATCCAGGACCTCACATTCTCTTACTACTTGTACAAGTAGCTGATTCTTACACGCAGGATGACTTAAGAAACATCCATGAACATCTGGAGTTTCTCAGTGACAGAGTCTGGAGTCACACCATGGTGCTGTTTACCCGTGGAGACTGGCTGGGAGACACATCCATTGAGCAGTACATAGAGAGTGAAGAACACCTCAGATGTCTGGTAGAGAAATGTGGGAACAGATACCATGTTCTCAACAATGAGGATAAAAGTGACACAACACAGATCTCAGAGCTGATGGAGAAGATGGAGGAAGTTATTGCTGGAAACGGAGGCCGTCACTATGAGATGAACAGAAAGAGACTGGAGGAAGTAAAGGAGAGGAGGGAGAGAGCAACAGAGAGACTGATGAAGGTGGAGAGACAAAGACAACACCTCCAGTCATTGAAGGGTGAGTCTTTAACAATCTTCATCTTTAGCTCATGAAACATTGAGTGAAATATGTCATAATAATAATTATTATGCCCGCCATGAAAGAAATTGGTAAAATAGTAAAGTTAGTGAAATAGAAACAATACTGTGCATTTGCTTTACACTTGATAGGCTAGTTTTTTTTTTTGCATCAGCCTGTTATTTTTGGTTTTATCTTCAAATTCACTTTGATATCATGTGCATGACACATGTGCTGTACCTGTACCCCAACATTTAGCAGTGCCAGTGGGGCTGTACATGGTGTTCACAAGGTGTACTGTAGGTGCACTTTAGGTGGTTAGCTCACTACTACTATAAGTAGAACCAAAACTCTGTATTGCTGCTCAAAGTCTGCAAAGTTCTTAAGATAACACGGCCATATAATGTGAAATACATTTATATATTCTTTCCAGCAGCAAACTCATCTCTGCAGTCAGAGTTCAGAGTTGTGTTGCTGGGACACAGTACATCTGGGAAGAGTTCATCAGGAAACACCATCCTGGGCAGAGAGGAGTTTGACCTGAAGAGAAAAACAGCTCAGTGTGTGAAGAGACAGGGAGAAGTAGCAGGCAGAGAGATCACTGTAGTTGAGGCTCCAGGATGGTGGGAGGATCACAGCCTCAAAGACACTCCTGAGCTCACTAAACAGGAGATTGTGCTCAGTGTGTCTCTGTGTCCTCCAGGACCACATGTTGTCCTACTTGTCATAGATATTGAGGATTCTTTCACAACTGAAAAAAGAGCAAATATTCAGGAACACCTGGAGTTGCTCGGTGGAGTTGTCTGGAGTCACACCATGGTGCTGTTTACCTGTGGAGACTGGATAGGAGACACATCCATTGAGCAGTACATAGAGAGTGAAGAACACCTCAGATATCTGGTAGAGAAATGTGGGAACAGATATCATGTTCTCAACAATGAGGATAAAAGTGACACAACACAGATCACTGAGCTGATGGAGAAGATGGAGGAAGTTATTGCTGGAAACGGAGGCCGTCACTATGAGATGAACAGAAAGAGACTGGAGGAAGTAAAGGAGAGGAGGGAGAGAGCAACAGAGAGACTGATGAAGGTGGAGAGACAAAGACAACACCTCCAGTCATTGAAGGGTGAGTCTTTAACAATCTTCATCTTTAGCTCATGAAACATTGAGTGAAATATGTCATAATAATAATTATTATGCCCTCCATGAAAGAAATTGGTAAAATAGTAAAGTTAGTGAAATAGAAACAATACTGTGCATTTGCTTTACACTTGATAGGCTAGTTTTTTTTTTTGCATCAGCCTGTTATTTTTGGTTTTATCTTCAAATTCACTTTGATATCATGTGCATGACACATGTGCTGTACCTGTACCCCAACATTTAGCAGTGCCAGTGGGGCTGTACATGGTGTTCACAAGGTGTACTGTACATGCACTTTAGGTGGTTAGCTCACTACTACTATAAGTAGAACCAAACCTCTGTATTGCTGCTCAAAGTCTGCAAAGTTCTTAAGATAACACGGCCATATAATGTGAAATACATTTATATATTCTTTCCAGCAGCGAACTCATCTCTGCAGTCAGAGTTCAGAGTTGTGTTGCTGGGATACAAAGGATCTGGGAAGAGTTCATCAGGAAACACCATCCTGGGCAGAGAGGAGTTTGATCTGAAGAGAAGAATAGCTCAGTGTGTGAAGAGACAGGGAGAAGTAGCAGGCAGACAGGTCACTGTGGTGGAGGCTCCAGGATGGTGGAGGGATGACGACCTCATAGACACTCCTGAGTTCACCAAAGAGAAGATTGTGCTCAGTGTGTCTCTGTGTCCTCCAGGACCACATGCTGTCCTACTTGTCATAGATATTGAGGATTCTTTCACAACTGAAAAAAGAGCAAATATTCAGGAACACCTGGAGTTGCTCGGTGGAGTTGTCTGGAGTCACACCATGGTGCTGTTTACCTGTGGAGACTGGCTGGGAGACACACCTATTGAGCAGCACATAGAGAGTGAAGAACACCTCAGATATCTGGTAGAGAAATGTGGGAACAGATATCATGTTCTCAACAATGTGGACAAAAGTGACACAACACAGATCACAGAGCTGATGGAGAAGATGGAGGAAGTTATTGCTGGAAACGGAGGCCATCACTATGAGATGGACAGAAAGAGACTGGAGGAAGTAAAGGAGAGGAGAGACAGAGCAACAGAGAGACTGAAGAAGGTGGAGAGACAAAGACAACATCTCCAGTCACTAAAGCGTAAGTATTTAACAATCTTCATCTTTAACTTGTGAAACATTGAGTGAAATATGCCATGATAATTATTATTATGCCCGCCATGGAAGAAATTGGTAAAATAGTAAAGTTAGTGAAATAGAAACAACACTGTGCATTTGCTTTACACTTGATAGACCAGTTTTTTTGATCAACGTGTTATTTTGGTTCTATTTCGTTTCTCCTGACCGCCAGAGGCGGTGCTTTCAGCACATGGATGTCAATCACACGAACGTGCAGGTCGAGTATTAGTAACAACAAATTCACCTGTGACCTGGGTGACGTCATCAATGTGCACCGGCACAAAAGAGAGGTCGACCCAGGAAGTGACCTCTTGAATCTTCTCGCGATTGATTGAAGCAGGATCGAAGTTGTTGGACTAAAGAGTTTCGCTACCCTCTGAGGTTGGAGCTGTGACCAACGGGTTCACCCTCCTAGAAACGGCATTTAGTCTAGTTATATTCTCTTAAAATCCGGTAAGCCATTGTTATTTTGCCTCGCGTCTGAGTGGCCTCGCTCAGGAGGAATATCAGGCCCAGCAAAGCGGTGTTCTCGCCGCGGACCTGCGGACGGCTGTTTCAATGGTTAGCTTCCCGGTTCATCTAAGGTAAGTCATTAGTTTATTTATTTAGTAGTGAATCGTGTTAATAGTAATTCATTTGGCCGTTAACGTGTGTCACCAAGCGGTGTTTCTCGCCGTGGACACTGTGTGTGTTTTTCTCAGTTGCCTGCTACAGGCGAGTCATGGCAAAGTGCGCCATTTAACTAAGTTTGTTGTTATAACGTTCCGTTTGGTTATCAAGGATAACGTTACGTTTTCTTATTAAGGATAACGTTAAGTTTTGTTATTGCTATACTGCGTTTGTGGGTAAAGCTAACTCAGTTTAAGGCTAATTTAATTTCACCTAGTTTTGAAGACTTGTTGATTGTTGTATTAGAGCGATTTATTGTTTAAAATTGACGGCGATTGCGGAGCCAAGGTGCACTCGCTTGGGGCTTCCGCACCGTTTCAATTAGCTAAGGGGGTGTGCACGCCCTAGCTGCCTAGACGGTTTTCATTGTTTGGAGTGGTGAATCACGCATCTCCACCGTTAACGCTGGTCTACATGATGGACATGTATTCCTGCTGTGCCAGCTGTCGGGCCCCCCTCGAGCCAGAGGATGGCCACACTGAATGCCCCTCTTGCCTGGGCATTGACCACCTCATGCAGGGGCTGACAGAGCAGGCCTGCATGAACTGCAGTTGCCTGAGTGTGGCGGCACGCACAGCTAGGCTAGCCCAGGTGGACCAGCAGCCCAGCACTTCTCGGGGCACTGGTGTGCAGAGAGCGGCAACGACTGTGAAGCCTACTAAGCGCCATGGGGAGGCCACACACACAGCCCCCAGAGCCAAGAGGCAGAAGAGTGGCCTGGCTCTAAAGGTTGATAAGATGACCGAAGAGTTTGAGCGCATTAAGACTCTGCTCACCGCACTGCAGCCGCCGGCGCAGAGCGAACATGGCAGCAGCATTCTCGCTGCCTCTCCAACAGCCTGGCAGGACGAGCTACCGCCAGTGTTGTCGCCCGCTGTCAGAGCCCAGGAGGAGGACGGACTCTCCATCAGGGCTTCAGAGAGCATAGACTTCCATGAGCCAGAGCCACATGAGTCTGCTTCTCGTGGCTCTCAGTCCAGCTCCTGAGCTACGAGTCGGGGTACAGCAGGGCCATCAGAGGCGGGTCGCCCATTGATTGAGCCAGCCTTAAAGGCGGCGTTGGCCCGTCTGCGACTGGATACAGGTCCACCGGCCGTGCCTAGGCAGAATGCCTTTTTTAGAGGCTCTACGCAGCCCTCTTCATTGACTGTACCACCATCAGCCCCTTACATCGAAGAGCTGCAGAGATGCTGGACGGACCCTAGGCGGCTTTCCCATCTCCCCAGGGATTGTAAGGCACTGGCGGCCATGCAGGATGCCAGCACCTACGGGCTCCAGAGCATGCCTAATATTGAGCCACCTATGGCAGCCCTGGTTTTGTCACCAAACGAGGCCTTAAGACCTGACGCTCGTTGTCCCCGTACACAGTGTCGCGTCACAGATGATTTGATTGTGAGGAGTTATGACACAGCAGCACGAATGGGACGCATCGGAAATTCCATGTCTCACCTGATGCTGGCCCTCTCCCAGACATTACAGGGGGAGGACCAAACATCGTCCCAGGAACTGGGAGATGCATCACTCCAGGCCTTTGCGTACATGTCCAGAGAGCTTGGTAGGCTTATGGCGTACTTAACCCTCGCCAGACGGCAAATATGGCTAGCCCAGTCCCCGCTAGCAGAACCCGACAGGAGGGTACTCCGTTCTCTCCCTGTCCTCCCCGGAGAGTTGTTTGGCCAAGCTGCGCAACAGGCCCTGGATAGGAGCGCGCAAGTGGTACAGGCCAGACAGCAGTTTGCCAATCTCCGCCGGGTGAGCCAGCCAAGGTACAGGGCTCCAGCCTCAAGGGGGCCAGCGCCAGCGCCAGCATTTCCATCTCGGCCATATACTCGCCAGGAGGCACAGCGCTCAGATGCCTTTCGTCGCCCCACCTCCTCCCGGACCCGCGGCTCTGCGCAGGATGCGCGAGCCGATGCACGTCGCCCCTATAGAGACCAGAGGGGGCGGGCGGGCAGACGATGACTGCATCACGCCGGCGGTCGGCCGCTTTTCCAGCCGGCAGCTCAGCTGCTGGAAAGCGGTAACACCGGACCCCTGGGTGCTGGCAACCTTGTCAGAGGGGTACAGCATCCAATTTCGACGCCAGCCGCCAAAATTCCGAGGGGTCAGGGAGACCATCATGAGCCACCCAGGGAAGGCCCTAGCCCTGAGGCAAGAGATCGGCGTTCTCTTGGAAAAAGGGGCCATTACAAGAGTCGACGGGCAGACACAGGTAGGTGGGTTTTATTCCACATACTTTATAATTCCAAAAAAAGACTATAAGACAATTCTAGACCTCAGACCGCTCAATGCCCACCTCAAGGTCTTCAAATTCCACATGCTGCGCACGGTGGAGGTGCTCCAGAGCATTCAGGAGAACTATTGGTTCACCACCATAGACTTGAAGGATGCATACTTTCATGTCCCTATAGCGCCACATCACAGACAATTCCTTCGTTTTGCCTTCGAGGGACGAGCATACGAGTTCCGTGTCCTACCTTTCGGCATATCACTAGCGCCTCGTGTGTTCACAAGGTGTGTTGCAACGGCATTGGCACCATTGCAAGCACGGGGGATACGAATTCTGCCCTACCTGGACGACTGGCTGACCTGCTCCCAGTCAGAGGCTCAGGCCCGCATAGATGCTGCTGCAGTGGTTGCGCACATCTCCTCGCTGGGGCTCAGAGTCAACCACCAAAAGAGCTCTTTGGTGCCCAGTCAAGAGACAGTGTTTTTAGGCATGCACTTAGACTCACGGACAATGACGGCAACCCCCTCCCAGAGGAGGGTTCGCAATATCCGCCAGCTGATTGGCCGCTTCAGAAGGGGCAGGTCACTGACTCTGAAGACATTCCAACAGTTAGTGGGCATGCTCACTGCTGCCTCATCCCTGGTCCCGCTGGGACTCTTGACGTTACGCCCACTTCAAAGGTGGCTGAACAACCTCCACCTTCATCCAGCACAGCACGGCCACAGGCTAGTGAAGGTAATGCCCAGCTGCAGAAGGCTCCTCCGCCCATGGAGGAGGACGGAGTACCTAATGCAGGGGGTTCCCTTAGGCTCTATCCCTTCCAGGAGGGAGGTCATCACCACAGATGCTTCCCTAGGAGGATGGGGTGCGGTTTGGCAGTGCCGGACAGTCAGGGGCTGCTGGAGTCCGCTGCAGCAGCAGCAGCACATCAATGTGTTGGAGCTGCAGGCGGTATTGCTCGGTCTGCAGCACTTCCTCCCAGAGCTGGCAGGCCGCCATGTACTGGTAAGGACCGACAATACCACGGTGGTGTACTACGTCAACCACCAGGGAGGCACCAAGTCCCTACGGTGCTTGGAAGTAGCCCAGCTGCTCTTGCGGTGGGCCCATCAACACCTGCGGAGTCTGCGGGCTATGTATTTGCCGGGCACTGCCAACAGAGCCGCAGATCTCCTGTCCCGCCAGAACCCCGACCCAGGGGAATGGCGACTCCACCCAGCGGTAGTGCAGACCATCTGGGAGCTTTATGGCAGGGCGGAGGTGGATCTCTTTGCCTGTCAGGGGTCAACACACTGCCCCCTCTGGTTCAGCCTCTCCGGCCCGAGTCCGCTGGGCCAGGACGCACTGGCACATGCATGGCCAAGACAACGGCTGTATGCATTCCCCCCACTGCCGTTAATCCTACCTACCCTGCACCGGATTGCAGTGGAACACCACGAGGTGCTACTGATCGCCCCTCGGTGGCCGGGGAGAGTTTGGTTTCCCAAGTTGCTGCGGCTACTGGACGGAGAACCTTGGTGCCTTCCAGTAAGGAAGGACCTGCTGTCACAGCTGGGGGGCCAGATCTGGCACCCGGATCCAGCTCGGCTGCAGCTCTGGGTATGGCCGCTGAAGGGCCAGACCCTCTGCTAGGGCTCTGCGAACCAGCAGTAGTCAGCACCATTAACCCTATGAGCCCGACGGACGCAAAGTGCGTCAAAAAACGCACACATTTTCTTTGTTACATTGCTCCGCTATTATTCGTCACAGCGAGATGAAACTTATATTGCAGGAAAGAGCAGAACCGTGGCTTTCCAACGATACTAGACACTTGTCTGTACGATCAAGTATGAAAATAAAATAAAATGATGAAGTTAAATCAAAGTATATCATATTTACAGTCTATATTGCTCTGCGTTCACCGGCGCATCCAGAACTCTCGCTTAAATTACTCACGGACCACGCATCGCACAGACATGACACGCATATCAAATGAAAGAGGAGAAGCAGAGCTTTGCATTGATACCAAATACATCGATCATTTCGTATGATAAAATCAGACGAAGTTACAAACAAATAATAATGTCATATATCTTTGGCTACCTTTACTCTCGTTTGATTTCCTCGTGAAATCGCGATCAAAAAGATTTGGCACGCATGTTAGATGAAAGAGGAGAGCTAGAGCTATCCACAGATACCAAATACAACCTTCTAGGCCATAAAACAGACGAAGTGACAGCAAAATAATAACTTCATTTAGCTCCACTTACCTCGTGTTTTTGTGTGGAATAGCCTATGTTCATAATCCAATGTTATCATGTGTTTCTCTATGACAAGTCACGTTCATAACACGGTTTTGAGATCCTAGCACACTCCTGTATGGTATCCAATTCAAGACTCATATTGCATCCAAATTTGTTTGACAAATAAACACTTTTTGCCTTTACTTTGTTCATTGCAATGCAGTAAAACAAATATTATAGAGAATCATCATCTGTGCACGTCATGTGTGCTACCGCAAACAAGTCATGTAAGATCAGCTAGTGTCACAATATGGAGTGCAAAAAGTGCCAAAAAGTCATTTTTTCATCACTAAATAAAAATTGCCATTTATTTCTGGAAGGCACACACCACATATTTCTGTAAATTGCTCAGCCCCAAAGTATACCTTCACCATGGTTCTTATATTGCCGTGTTCAGGACAGTCAGGCCTACATAACCATGTAAGTTTGGTCGAGATGTGAGCTTGCTGTGGTGAGATACACATCAAAATGTAAGAATTTGTATAGTACGCTTTTCAACTTTTTATTATTTAAAAATCTAAATCAAATCAATGCAAGTATTTATACATGATATTGTGGCAGATCTGGATAGCCTAGACTGTGCTGAAAAAAACAATATCAGCATGTGTGAATGGCACTTACAATGACCAGGATAAATGCTTCTAACTAGAGGTAGTGAAAATGCCCTTAAAACAGCTTAGGGCTCATAGGGTTAACAGCTCTCGGGCACCCTCCACTAACGCCCTCTATGCAAACAGGTGGAAAATTTTCTCTGAGTGGTGCCAAACACAGGGACAGGAGCCAACTCGCTGCCCCCTACTAACCATCTTGCAGTTTCTTCAGTCACTTTTTGACAGAGGACTTACGCCTTCCACCATCAAGGTATATACAGCCGCCATCTCAGCGCGGCATTGTAGAATTGAAGGGAGGACTGTAGGGTCCCATGCCTTGGTGGCCCGTTTCCTGAAGGGCGCTCTCCGGTTGAGACCTCCCAGACGGAGCCAGGTACCCCCTTGGGATCTCCCTCTGGTGCTGCAGGCTCTCTGCAGAGCACCATTCGAACCTTTGAGGGCGGCAGACATAAACTGGCTCTCCTTGAAGACGGCCTTTCTCCTGGCCATAACATCAGCAAGGCGAGTTGGGGAACTGCATGCTCTTTCGGTCAGCAGGGACTGCCTGCAGTGGCACCCTGGAGGCAGTGGGGTCACTTTGTGGCCGAACCCCTCCTTCCTCCCAAAAACCCTCTCTTCCACATTCGTCAACCAGCCTCTTAGTCTGGCTGCTTTTGAAACAGGTCAGGAGGCAGGGCCAGACCTGAGGACTGAGTTTTTATGTCCAGTGCGTGCCCTCAGGATGTACATCACGAGCACGGAGGGCTTCCGCCAGTGTGATGCCCTGTTTGTCTCCCACACGGGGCCAAGGAGGGGCCAGGCACTTTCTAAACAGAGACTATCCAAGTGGATAGTGGAAGCCATCCAGCACGCTTACAGGCACAGTGGCTCCCCAACCCCTCAACCGGTCCGAGCACACTCCACAAGGAGTGTAGCAACTTCGTGGGCATCATTGAGGGGCGTGCCCCTTTCTGATATATGCAGTGCAGCCTCCTGGGCATCAAGCTGCACTTTCACGAGGTTCTACAGGGTTAATGTTGTCCCCCATAACCCCATGACAACAGCAGTGCTCCCAAACCCGTCACAGCATCTCTAAAGACACGGGTAGGCACTCCTCATGACTTTGTTGGTACTGGTCATCCATGTGCTGAAAGCACCGCCTCTGGCGGTCAGGAGAAATGAAATAGAACGAAGGTTATGTATATAACCACGGTTCTATGAGTTTCGGATGACCGCCAGAGCTTGGCAGTCACTCGGAGTTATCACGAGAAGATTGCCAATAGGTCACTTCCTGGGTCGACCTCTCTTTTGTGCCGGTGCACATTGATGACGTCACCCAGGTCACAGGTGAATTTGTTGTTACTAATACTCGACCTGCACGTTCGTGTGATTGACATCCATGTGCTGAAAGCACCGCCTCTGGCGGTCATCCGAAACTCATAGAACCGTGGTTATATACATAACCTTCGTTTTATCTTCAAATTCACTTTGATATCATGTGCATGACACATGTGCTGTACCCCAACATTTAGCAGTGCCAGTGGGGCTGTACATGGTGTTCACAAGGTGTACTGTACATGCACTTTAGGTGGTTAGCTCACTACTACTATAAGTAGAACCAAACCTCTGTATTGCTGCACAAAGTCTGCAAGTTTCTTAAGATCACATGGCCATATAATGTGAAATACATTTATATATTCTTTCCAGCAGGGAACTCATCCCCACAGTCAGAGTTCAGAGTTGTGCTGCTGGGACACAGAACATCTGGGAAGAGTTCATCAGGAAACACCATCCTGGGCAGAGAGGAGTTTGACCTGAAGAGAAGAACAGCTCAGTGTGTGAAGAGACAGGGAGAAGTAGCAGGCAGACAGGTCACTGTAGTCAAGGCTCCAGGATGGTGGGAGGATATCAGCCTGAAAGACACTCCTGAGCTCACTAGAGAGGAGATTGTGCTCAGTGTGTCTCTGTGTCCTCCAGGACCTCATGTTCTCTTACTGCTTGTACAAGTAGGTCATCCCTTCACAGAGGACAATCAAATAAATATCCAACAATATATGGAGCTTTTTGGTGAGAGAGTGTGGAGTCACACCATGGTGCTGTTTACCTGTGGAGACTGGCTGGGAGACGCATCCATTGAGCAGTACATTGAGAGTGAAGGATCTTTGCCATCTCTAGTACAGAAATGTGGGAACAGATATCATGTTCTCAACAATGAGAATGTAAGAGATGACATGCAGGTCACACAGCTGCTTGAGAAGATTGAGGAGATGGTAGCAGGAAATGGTGGATGTCACTTTGAGGCTGACAAAACTCTTCTACAGGAAGTGGAGAACAAGAGAAGACACCTCAGTACAAGAGTGGAGGACAGAGAGACAAAAGCTTTCAAACAGGAGGCTTTATTTAAATATGTCATGGGTGAGTTTTTTTTTAGACAAATCAACAGACATAATTATTATAAAATGCATATTGAAATTGTATGCATGATGTTATGGGAATGCAGGGATAAGGTAATCTGAAATTAGAGTACAGTAAGAAAAATATTTGGTGATATTCATGCCGTGTGTGTGTGTGTGTGTGTGTTTTTGTGTGCCCGCGCACTTGTGTGTTTGTGTGTGTCATCATCATATGTTAACACCCCATGTTTGTGTTTGTGAGAATGTGTGTGTGTACATTAATGAATTAATCTGTTGTTTTGCAGGTGAACTACAGCCTCTCTCAGGGACAAAAGTGATGCTCCTGCAATATATTGAGGAGTTCACTTCAGAACCAGACACAGACAGTGACAGAGGAGTCACGCTCCAGTGTGGTGAGGAAATCAGGGGAGGCCGAGGGATCACTGAAGTTGATATGACACCAAGTAAGAGAACTCTAGAAGAGACTAAATTAGAATTGGCGTCTCTGTGTGATCCTGGTCCACATGCATTTCTGCTGAAAGTCTACACTGAGCTTCACTTCACTGAGAGAAGAAGGAGACAATTCCAGACACATCTGGGGCTTCTTGGAGACAGAGTTTGGGATCATGCCATAGTGATGTTTGACTCCTCTGATGGCTTGTCTGTAGACAGGACCATTGAGGAGTACATTGAGAGTGAAGGAGAGGCTCTGCAGTGGCTGGTTGAGAAATGTGGGAACAGGTATGTTCACTGGACAGGTGAGGAGAGCTGGCCAGGTGTACTGAAGAAGACCGATGAGTTAGTGGTTCGTAATGGAGGAAGCCATTTCCAGTATGAGGAGAGGAGGAGAAAAGAGACCAAAGCAGCAGACTGGAAGATGGAGGTGCAGCAGCTGGAGGAACAGGAGGAGGAGAATGAGCTGGTGAAGAGCAGGAGAACTCCTCTCATGGGTCAGTTGTGGTTTCAGTTTCAGTTTCAGAGGACAGTGAGCTTAACATGAGCTCGCCATCTTAAGACTAGTAGCATCTGTACTCTCCTGTATGTTGAGCTATTTTTTAATGGTATCTGGTAACTTAAGTGTAACTATCTGGCTCTGCTATAGATATTTGAACAAACTAGATCATTATTAACTCACATTACTGGTGGACACAAGAGCATGTTGTCTGTATGGATTGGCAGGCTTTCGGGCAGATTTTGAGGCTGGCAGGATCAGCTAGTTCACATGGACAACAACATTTGTTGTCATCTGTAATGTGGCATCTGATTGGCTTGTTCATGAAAATGCTAAGGACTGCATGCCGGGCGGGCACCATTTTTAAAGATTATGGGAGTAAGGATATTTTTGGCTGAAGTGGCTAGCCTGGCATGAGCCACTAAAATGAATGGGGGCGTTAGGCATTTCCTCCCTCTCTCCAGTTCTGATGCTTCCATCTCCACTATAACTCTGCAGAGTCATGAGGAAACACTGTGGCATAATGTTTATACACGTTTCTCATTTAATTAAATGTTTTAGTTTAATCTACAGTATATGCTGTAAAATAAGGTAACCATCCTCTGATTTAGGTATATTGAGATACCACCTGTGTAATCTGAAACTGACCCCAGGGGGGACGCCAACACAAACATGGCCTGGGTTAGGTTTTGTTGTATAAACATTCACTCTGTTAATACTAGCTGGTTAGATGGATCACTACTCAACACCGGTGGACATGAGAGAAACATTTGTGCAGTTCCCCTCTAGCTGTACTTGTAGGAGTCTACAATAGTGTTGTGATTGTTGTTTTAACAATATTCAAATGGACATTTTCAAGTGTTTAAATTATTATTAATTATTTTTTTCAGTTGAAATCTGGAGGTGTGTGCAGTTTCTGCACTTCCCCTTTAGCTAGTACTTGTCCTGGGTAACTACTGCATTTGCATCTTTTGAACTAGTCTATAGTTTTTTTGTAAAAAAAAAAATAATAATAATGTTAAAAGAGTGTGGTGTTGTCTTTTATAACAATTAATGGTTTATGATACTCACCATTTGAACATTTGTTAAAGTCAGATAATATTTATACGATGCCTTGATAATGCATATATTTCACAATAACAAACTCATTATTCAGTAAAGATAATTGGAAGTATAACTTAATCTCATGATACCAAGAAGTCTAGTTCATGGGGACCCAAATTCTTCGCTATAATGGACCAGTGTTAATCTGGGCCGAGGGCTCAATGGTGATCCCTGCTACTCACGTGTACCCCCTCCTCCTCCCCCACCACCACCACCATCACCACCATTATACACACCCCACTTCCCCTTTTAAATTCGTGATCAGATAATGAACTACAGCATTGGGACAGAGATTCCCTGCTGCTGCCAGGTGGGCCCCAACTTGCATTGCCCTGTTCTAAACCATCCTAATACATTTGGGTAAAAATGCAACAAATACATACTTAGAAAGGGATGTTTATTGTTGAATGTGTGGTGTTAAATGACTGATGCAATGCTGAATTTTGTTTCTGGAAAAACATGTAATTTGTTTTCAGATCAACCAGATGTCATCTCTGAAAAAACCTCTGGCTACGGGACATTCATCCCAGACACAGCATCTGAAGCCCCATCAGATCAACACTCTCTGATGTCAGGAGCTACCAGCTCTGGGATTGGCTCTTCAACATCTGGAAGACGGGGAGGTCACAAAAAGTGTGAGGATCTTAACAATTTAAAATAAAAGAAGACATAGAATGAACAGGACACTAGGATGAGTAGCAGGTGACGAATGTTGGTGCTAAACCCGTCCTAACCTCGCTTGTGCCTGAAGCACCAACTGTAACAGTCGGTGAAAAAGTATTTTCGGTCGATTCTGTCAGTGTGCTGCACTCGCTCAGAAAATCTGTTAACTGTAAGCTACACTACACACACAAGAAAAATGTGTCAATAATTCTGTATTTTGAAAATCCTCCACCTCTACATAAAAGCATTTCTTTCAGGAAATGGGTTAGGTTGGGTTAGGTTGATACATTTTTAATGCCTCAATGAAATGTCTCAAAAAGGAAACCATGTCCTTTATATTATTTTCACAGTTGGCAAAGTCCCAGAGCCATCCAATTTTCATGGGTCTGAAGTCAGTAGGGAAGATTACTCTGAAAACACTTTTCTGGACCAAGAGGATTTGGATTCTGTAGACAATCCTGACTGGAGGAGAGACATGAGAGGATTGTGTGATAATATGGCTGAGTATGAAGATTTACCTTCTCATACATTCCTTTAAATAGGTTTTATGATCAAAAGTTATGTGATATTCATGGCCCCACATGATTGACATGCAAATGAGTGAGCAAAAAAACCTGATTTGCGCAAGGAGAAGCTAAAAGATGGCTGCCCGCTTCTGGTATTAATTTATTCATTTTGTGGCCCCCATACCATAAGAATTTTCAGTTTTGTTGCTGCTGGGTCAAAATCTGTGGAAAAAAAACCTAATCAAAATCTCCTCTCTTAAAGGTTGGACATTTCATCTGGCAAATTTCTTCGTCAGTATTTCAAACAAACAAACTGCTGCAAATCCTGTGAAGACAAAGCTGAAGACACCTCACACTGGATCCTGTTGGAACCCTCTGTTTCCATGGAGACAGGAGTCCCAGTGTATAAACACATCTCCCCACCAGGAAGTTTTGAGTGCACAGTGTCTGGTTTGCGCTGGGTGTGTGCGGTTGAAGTCTCTCTGCAGTATCACTTTAGTGACCCCCATGTATACGGAGCAGAGCTTGCCATGTTGCAGTATGAACCAATTGGTCCCTTGATGGACATCAAACTGCTCTCAGGTGAACTGTTGGAGGCTCATCTGCCCCATTTTGCCTGTCTGGAAGCTTCAGATTCCTCTCTTAGAGAGGCTGTGAGAGTTCTGCATGGGGTCGACAGCAGTGTAACTCTAGAGAAATGTGAGCTGACCCGCTTCCACGCAAAGCTCCTCAAGCCCTCCTTCTCACTGACAGAAGTCCTGGTGAAAATCGGAATCCCAATGAAAGCCCATCTGGACGTGTTAATCTACCGGACCAGAGTGACACCCCTGGTTCTCCTCACATATGTTGTGCCACGGGATGCATCCATGATTCAGGCGGTAGAAGAGGATTTACGAGAAACACAAGATGCTAAGAAGATCAAAACACATCGACCGGATATGTCCATTTGGATGCACACAAAGTTTAGCCTGAAGTCATCTGCCAGCCATGCTAAAAGTTCCCCATCAGAGATCACCCTAAAATACATTAGACCTCCAGACTTATTCCGGTTGGTCGTTGATAAAGCACATGACTGTTTTGATTTGGAGCTGATCAGTGAAGGGCAGTCTATGATATGGAAAGCTACACTGGAAAGTTTTGAATATGGTGAAACTGGAGATGTGGCACCCAGTCATGAAATTCCCTCAACAGCATCCAGATGTTCCCGAAGCGTGATCCCCAGAGAAGCAGCTTCCACGAGCAGAGCTGCCCGGACCAATGAGGATGAAGGGAACATGGCCTCCATGTCAAACAAAGGTACATAATCCAATGCTGACCATTCAGAAAATATGTACAGAATAATATATTTGAAAGATATTTAAACCTAGAAGTTTGTTCTTGTTTTGCGGTGGACATGATTTAACATGTGTGCTCAGGTAACTACACAATTGTTGGCCTAGTCGCTTAGGTAGAGCATAGCAACAACAGTAGCAACTCATCTCAAAAGTCAAAATCTTACGATGATGATCTCGTTCTAGATCGACTGTTCATGATTCGGCCTGATCTCATCAAGAAAACATCGGGAGCTCTACTCCGAGATCTGTTGGACGAACTCCAAGCTCAGCCTCCTGTGATAAGCAGCAGGGAGGCAGAAGACGTCCTGCAGAGGACCAGTGTGCTGCAGGACCAGGTGACCTCCCTCATCGACATGGTGCTGAAAAAGGGGGACAAAGCATGTGGCATCATGCTCTCCCTGCTGAAACAACTGGACAGCTACCTTTCTCAAGACCTTGGCCTGTAAAAACAAGCATGTGATGCCTTAGTGATGATCATCAAATTACAGAAGAGTTGAAGGACATGGAACATAATGATGCTGAAATGTAAATAAAGAAATAAACCTGTGAGGTTATAATGTTGTCAGTATAGTAATTGCAATATAGTGGCAGCGCTGCCTAGTCTATATTTGGTATCAGTCCAGTGCCTTGTGTATTCCTGATTGATTGTTATGTTAATTATTATTATTAGTAGTGTTATTATTTGCTTTTATTGAGAGAATTTTGGATAGATATCAACATGTTACTTTGTCTTATCTAGAACGTATAATTTTCATACCAGACACAGTCTGGGGAACTACTTCACATCTGAAGTCATGACACAACTATAATATTGAGTAGTAGTGATCACTTAGAAGTTCCCTGGATACGTGCTTGATATGAACATCACTTTGCATTTGCAATACTTTCTATTTGTATAGCAACATTTTTGGTGTTTGTGGTGAAATCTTGCAGTGAATGAGTGACTAAGTAAAATCACTGTTGTGTTTTATTACCCCCTGGGTGGCTACCTCTTAGGATAGAATACAACATGACTGATCAAAAAGTACTGATATTAATGGAAATTCAATGTAGACTAATGACTTAATAAATTACTAATAAATTACTAACCAATGAATCTAGATGGTGTTATTATTTTTTTACATCAAGAAACTACAATGTGCTGTTCGCAATTCAGGGAGATACAACTTCACAGTACTATGGCATTAAAGGGAAAAATATTGATAAAGATGTTTAAAAGCATATTTTCAACATTTTAAGCATGACCATAGCACTGTTAAGAGATGATAACATTTCCCTTTTTTCTTTTTTGATTCAGACGTGTCCTCATAAAGTGTACGTCCCCAGGACAACCAGCTTAGATATGGTATCATTTGATTGGCTGAAACTGAACCAATCTGACAGTCACATAAGGTATCTATGCATATGGGTAGTGACAGACACAAAGGAGGTTAGCTGGTGTGTCAACAACAGTAAGGTAACAGGTCTGTCATACATAGTACCAGAGAGGGTTAAAGCGGAGCGAGAGGCACAAACGTTCAATCATTTCCGCGTTCTGTCTTCGCAAAGGGGAGGGGGGCTAAATCCCCCTTTAAGCAGACCTGTTAACATTCGAACTGAACTGCTTGCCAATCTGACAGAGATCGATATCCCACTATGACGTCTTTGCGACACGCCTCTTTAAGCAGACAGGAACTGTTTGAATTTGTCTTCCATAGAGATGCATTATGTTGCTCTATCTTGTCAGTAATTAAGGATCTTTGATAGTACTACTGGGTAGTGACAGACACAAAGGAGGTAAGCTGGTGTGTCGACAACAGTAAGATAACAGGTCAGTACATAGAGATGCATTATGTTGCTCTATCTTGTCAGTAATTAAGGATCTTTGATAGTATTACTGGGCCACGGCCCCCCAACCCAGCCCCTGCCCATACGGCAACACTGTGTAACATGGCTGCTGCACATTCAGCAGCACTGGACTCTGCTGCTGTAAACTCTACAGCCGCCCCATGATGTGCTCCACTGCACCTCTCACTACATGATGAACTGAGTCACCTCTCACCCCTGGACACAGTGACTACAGGCAGCTTATTGCACCTCTCACCCCTGGACACAGTGACTACAGGCAGCTTATTGCACCTCTCACCCCTGGACACAGTGACTACAGGCAGCTTATTGCACCTCTCACCCCTGGACACAGTGACTACAGGCAGCTTATTGCACCTCTCACCCCTGGACACAGTGACTACAGGCAGCTTATTGCACCTCTCACCCCTGGACACAGTGACTACAGGCAGCTTATTGCACCTCTCACCCCTGGACACAGTGACTACAGGCAGCTTATTGCACCTCTCACCCCTGGACACAGTGACTACAGGCAGCTTATTGCACCTCTCACTCCTGGACACAGTGACTATAGGCAGCTTATTGCACCTCTCACTACATGATGAACTGAGTCACCTCTCACCCCTGGACACAGTGACTATAGGCAGCTTATTGCACCTCTCACCCCTGGACACAGTGACTACAGGCAGCTTATTGCACCTCTCACCCCTGGACACAGTGACTACAGGCAGCTTATTGCACCTCTCACCCCTGGACACAGTGACTACAGGCAGCTTATTGCACCTCTCACCCCTGGACACAGTGACTATAGGCAGCATATTGCACCTCTCACCCCTGGACACAGTGACTACAGGCAGCTTATTGCACCTCTCACCCCTGGACACAGTGACTACAGGCAGCTTATTGCACCTCTCACCCCTGGACACAGTGACTACAGGCAGCTTATTGCACCTCTCACCCCTGGACACAGTGACTACAGGCAGCTTATTGCACCTCTCACCCCTGGACACAGTGACTACAGGCAGCTTATTGCACCTCTCACCCCTGGACACAGTGACTACAGGCAGCTTATTGCACCTCTCACCCCTGGACACAGTGACTACAGGCAGCTTATTGCACCTCTCACCCCTGGACACAGTGACTACAGGCAGCTTATTGCACCTCTCACCCCTGGACACAGTGACTACAGGCAGCTTATTGCACCTCTCACTCCTGGACACAGTGACTATAGGCAGCTTATTGCACCTCTCACTACATGATGAACTGAGTCACCTCTCACCCCTGGACACAGTGACAAGAGTTCCTCAATCTGATCCACATTTGATAATGATAAAACAACATCCAGTTTTGTTCAATAGGGATGAAGATGCATGTACTGTATGCTACAGTATATCACCATAATCTCATATTGATATAAAGTACTCTGGAGCAATATTATCCTTGCAGTGAAAGGGACACATTTATTTAGGTGAAAATAAAAGCTTAACTTAGGTTTGAGATTGTGTGTGTGTGTGTGTGTGTGTGTGTGTGTGTGTGTGTTTTAAAGGCTTTCAATATGGACCCCAAAGGATCTGCCCACACAACACTGTCTCCCCTTATACTGTATGTAGTAGATGCCATTTTGAGTCTCAACACTAGATGGCAGTAGTGAGTCGCTGCACTGGCTGGTGTGTGCAGAGTAGTAGGAGTTGTAGTCCAGCCCAGAGCCATAGAAAGACAGAGTTGTGACACTCTCTGATGTTGCCGCCACACGATCAAAAGTTCCAAAAAACCTGCGCTGAATGGCTGAATCGCAGGAGGGTGGGATGTACTTTTGGATGCTTGAGGGTATAATCAATTAACTCATTGACTAATGACTACTGACCAAGAGATTGGCTGTTAATAGTTACAAAAGTCCCATAACGCTGAAATAGACTGGAAAAAGCGCTGCCATTTTTTCCTCTGGAGGTCTATGGGAGTGTCGCCACTCTGCTCTGGTTCAGCCCATCTGCTGAGGAAAGATGAGTGTGGAAGTGCACACACTGCAGACCTGAGATCAGTGTTGTGCGTCTGCTGGAGTCAGTCAGACGATGCCAGATGGAGGGAGAATGACCCCAGATCAGCATGGTGTTGAGGTTCTGTGTGTGTGTGTGTGTGTGTGTGTGTGAGAGAGAGAGAAAAGTTAGAATAAAAGCCTAATAGTGTAATAATGAGTAATGTAGTAAGTGACTAGACTAGAATAGAGAACAGTGAGGGTGCTGTTTGAATGAGAACCTACAGTAATAGTGTAATACCTGCGTTAGAAGTAGAATGAGTCCAATAAAAGACAGACGGAGTAGAAAAGGACGTCATGGTAAGTGCAGGTTAAGAGGTGGTAGGGGAGGAGGATCTCCTGGAAGAGCTGGGTCTTATGAAAGGTTTTTGTGGTGAGATGTAGGGACACCACAGACACTACCACACTACCATGTGCCCATAATGACGCTGATGTCCTTTAGTTCACGTGGTCAGTCTCAGTCTCAATGCACAGACGGCCGACGATGGGACGGTGATTTATTGCAGGCGAATGTTTCTGTTTTTTTAGGGCGATTTTCACACGTCATAAATTAATGGTCAGTGTTTCTCCACTGAATCAATAGGTGATCGCATCACCAGTTTGTGCAATGAAGCGATTAACATTCCACCATCACATTTGAAAATATTTGTATTTCACCCTTACCCCTTACTTTCACTTGCTATTTGATTGCACTACACTGTACCAGTAGTGTGTGTAAAGAAGTGAATGAAGTCACCTGTTCTCTTAGTGTGTGTGTGTGTGTGTGTGTGTGTGTATTTGAAACATCTCAGAAACAGTAAAAAAAGGAAGAAAATGTGTGCTTGAGACATGTGGGGTATAGGGCAGATACAGAACAAGTCCATACTGTACTGTACATGCAACTGTAATGAATGAGTTACATTGAAACATGATACCAGCGTCATGATGTCAAACAGGTTTGGGTTCTCTTCACTGGAACATACGCAGATATACAACGCTTCTTTGGAATTTGCAACTCTGAGGAATGAACGATATAGTGAAGGTAAGATATTTTCTATATAGACATGGTGTTAAGGATACACTATATCACTGACATGTGCATTATTTTAAAATGAGAGTTGTTACGGTTACCAAAGGTTGGATGAATGAGAGTCAATAGAAGAAAAACCATCAACATGCTAATACTCAGTGCTAGTACAAACATGAACCATTAGCAATCAACAGCAACAGCAATCATTCTACATTATGTTACATTAGGCCTACATGATGTTACTTTTGGCTGACACTTTTTAACCAAAGCAACTTACAACATGGTAAAAACATTTTTAAGCGTTTAAGAGCAATTCTAACAACACGTTTTACAACAATAAACAACAATTCAAGCAGGAAGACACACAAAAGTTAATGCCTTCAATCAGGAAGCACAGGTAGCCTACTGATTTGGTCATAATTATGACATTATGGATACATCATGTACACACAGCTGTTTAAAACCTAAAAGCTCTGTCTTTCATGGGTGTATGTATATTGCCAGACAAGAATGAAAGTCATCTAGAGAATTTGAAATACAGAAAAATAGATGTTTGAGTGACAGGGTTCAACATGTGTGTGACAAGCAAAGATATAGTGTAGCAGTTGAACAAACTCTAACATCTCATTCACTGTATGCTTGTGATACTAATATTTCAACATAAAATTAAACCAACAAACAGGAAAGGACAAGAATCTGGGGTGTGGGCTATAGGCCTAGCCTATTATGCAGATGGCAACAAAAATGCTGAACAACAGGTTTAAGCGTTCACTGGAACAGTTTGGCTTGAAACGATATTCAGGGAAGTGGTGTAGGCTTTACATGTCTCAAAAAGATAGTGTCACATGGGAGACAGGATAAACAGGATTGAGAGAGAGAGAAAGGGTAAGAGAGGCTGTGTGTGTGTGTGTGTGTGTGTGTGTGTGTGTGTGTGTGTGTGTGTGTGCGTGTGTGCACGTACAAACAATCAAACCATCAAAATGTGCAAAGATTATCCCTCCTTCTACCCCTACTCCTCCATCTCACTAGCCTAGTTTACTCATCTTTCATACACGGGGGGTGCAAATAACCATCGCTCCATTATGATAACCACTTCAGGCATCCCAGGACCACGACCAGCTACTGTACCATGCCAAACACACACTTAGCTTATTGGTCATCAATAGCAATCATACCGAACTACTGAAAATGGATTTAGGGAGCCTAGGAGGTGTCATTGCAATATATTTTTATGGATCAAGAGAATGTGCGCTTTCGATTTCTTACAGGTTGGGTCGTTGTTGCCCATAGCATGCTAGCATTCTGCTAATGAATGATGTCATTGAAACATTTGAAAGGCTTTTTACAAATAAGTAACTTGAATATAATAAATAATATAATACTCAATATATTTTCTTTGCCAACATTCTATTTCTAGACAAAAGTTCTAGAGAAAAGTGGATTTTGAGGGGTAGCCTACAGCTCCATAGATCCATAGCTCCATTCATTCTGCACTTACTCGCTAGAGCTCTCACATGGAAGCAGAAGAGAAACTGCAACCAGTCCAGAGACCGCAAGTTTCCAGAGAGTGGACTCTCTCCCCTTATTAGACAATTAGCCTATTTCACAAGATGTCGCCACTGTGTAAACTAACTTCCTCTGGAACAGCTCAGTCTATAGGAAAGACAGAAACAGGAAGATGTTTTACCCTGCCAATTAAGGCATCATTAACATCAACTTGGCCAGACACCTGGACACTGTGAAATTGACGTGTTTAATTTCCATTTCAGTGCTTCCAACTCAGTGGCTGTAAGTGGGTTAAGAATAGGATTTCAAGTGATTTTGCAAAAATGGCCAAAAAAGCGAATTCCATACCATACCTTTAATTCCTACCGGTCTCCTCTATAATGTAACTATAATGTTATTGTTCACGTTACATTGTGTCATTTTTTGCAAAGACACATTTTTTCTTCAAAAATATGTGCTCATTCATGTGTAATTACTTCCACCAACAAATCAAAGTATTCTCATAAGCGTAGAATCTGCCATTCAGAATACATACGAGCGAGTCGCCTGTATGGCGACAGCCATGTTTCGGCCTCCATCTTGAGAATACATTAGGCAATGAGGGACATGCCTGCAATTCTAGCTCTGCCTTACGCATCCGTCGGTCAGTTGCTGAACGACAGAGTTGTGCTCGTGGCTGCCGGGAAACCCCCAAAGCAAAGTATGGGATATACTGTACCTTCTCATTGCTGGGAGAATTTCCCCTAAGAATTAGCCCAAGAAATACACAATGTAGCTTTAATGCTGTGACAAAAGGTACCCATAATAAAACACCATGTTATCCTCTTTCAGTGTGAATGCAGTCATGACATCTGAGTGACCTGAGTGAAACTGCAGAGATGGCTTCAGGGGGATCATCTACTGGTGAGTCCATCACTCCGATATACCCTAATGTGTTCATCACTCCAATACCCTCTGATACCCTAATGTGTCCATCCCTCCGATACCCTCTGATACCCCTAATGTGTCCATCACTCCGATACCCTCTGACACCCTAAGGTGTCCATCACTCTGATACCCTATGGAAAGTGTGTATATATAATTATTTTCAAAGTCATTTGTCATGAATAGTTGATATGGCAGTGAATCAATTATTATTTCTTTACTATCTTTACTCAATTGCTCAAAATGTTTTCTGAAAGCTTGACAGTGTGTGTAAAGTCTTCCTGTGTTGTCTACTGACCAGGTGATATCACCAATCTCTCCGACTTGAGGATTGTGCTGCTGGGGAACAGAGAAGCTGGGAAGAGTTCTGCAGGAAACACCATCCTGGGCAGAGAGGAGTTTGACCCTGATGTGAGAACACTGCAGTGTGTGAAGAGACAGGGAGAGGTAGCAGGGAGACAGGTCACTGTGGTGGACACTCCGGGATGGAAGGGTTATGGGGATCATTTTAACGAAGATTCTCCTAACCTCCTGAAACAGGAGATTGTTCTCAGTGTGACTCTGTGTCCTCCAGGACCTCATGCCTTTCTGTTGGTCATCCATGAGAACATGACCTTCACAGAGGCAGAGAGAAATGCCACTTCAAACCATCTGAATCTTCTGGGCCATGGAGCCTGGAAATACTCTCTAGTTCTGTTCATTCAGGAGACTCCTGCAGAAAAAAAACACTTTGAGGTTAAAGGGAAAATGCTAAAGTCACTTGTAAATAATTGCGGGAACAGATATCATGTCCTCAACATCAAGAGCAAGCATGATATGCAAATCTCAGAGCTGCTGGAGAAGATAGAAAAGATGGTGTCAGGAAACAATGAACGTCACTATGAAATAAACAGAGAAATATTACAGAAGGTTGAAGAGAGGAGGGCAGAAGAAGAGAGGAGAGCAGAGGAGAAAATAAAGACAGTACAACGATGGGGTAAGTTAATTATGGAATAAATATATTGGTAGCATGTATAAGGAGCCAGAAGAGTTAAATTTCACAATTAAGTGAACAAATACTAATGTAAATGAGTCTGTGGCTCAGAACTTGATGATCAGATTGTTAATGACCAAGTTATTCCAGTCTTACATTTATTTGCGACTTCAAGTTTCACTCAAGTTTATGTTGTGTTTTCTGAATAAAGCTACTCAAGTAAGGTAAGGTATAGGCTACTTTACTGAAGTAGTATAAGTTTCACTAAATGCTCCCCTCTGGGAGGAGGCTACGGCTCCCGAGAGCAGTGAAGTCCAGGCATCGCCTGAGCTTCTTCCCTTTTCAAAGTCTCTACTGAAATTCTCCATTTACTCCAGCAGGAGGTGCACTGCTTCCAGAACTCAGAATTGTGCTGCTGGGATTTAAAGATGCTGGGAAGAGTTCATCAGGAAACATCATCCTGGGCAGAGAGGAGTTTCAGCCTGGACAGAGATCTGCTGTTAGTGTGAAGAGACAAGGAGAAGTAGCAGGCAGACAGGTCACTGTGGTGGAGGCTCCTGGTTGGTGGAGACATTATCAGGTTGAGGATAGTACTGAAATGACTAAAAGAGCTATTCGGCTTAGTCCAGGTTTGTGTGACCAAGGCCCCCATGTGTTCCTGCTGGTCATACGAGCAGACATATCATTTACTGAAGACCAGAGAAGATCAGCCCAGGAACACTTGGACCTTATTAGTGAGAAAGTCTGGAGTCACACCATAGTGCTGTTCACCCATGGAGACTGGCTGGGAGACACAACCATTGAGCAGTACATTGAGAGTGAAGGAGAGAGCCTTCGTTGGCTAGTTGGGAAATGTTGCAACAGATATCATGTTGTTAAAAATGAAAACAGGACTGATGTCAGTCAAATCACAGATCTCCTAGAAAAGATTGAGGAAATGGTTGCAGGTAACAGCAGCTGCCACTATCAGATGGACAGCAAGAGACTGGAGGAAATACAAGAAAGGATGAGGAAAGAGGATGAGAGAGCAAAAGAGAGAATGATGACTGTGGAGAAGAAAAGACAACACCTTCAGTCACTGAAACGTGAGTTGGATTGTGTCTGATCTGCTTTCTAATGGGAGAAAAAAAGTATGTACATATTATATTGAATACACACACACACACACACACACACACACACACAATTGTATGGGTATGGTGACACAATGACTTAGAAGTGTTGTAAGTGCAGCCCATTACACAATAGCCCCTTTCAGACCGTCGGGCCAAAGCCGTGCTAGCCAGGCCGTGCCAGGGCTAATTGGTTTCACACCTCTTGGCGGGTGCTAACTGCGGGCCAAATCGGGGCTACTAGCCCCTGATTTTTGGACCAACAAAATCGTTGGGCCAGTCGGGGCTACAGTCGGGCCAGAGGCGGCGTCAAGGTGAAGGCGGAGTCAACCCGTTGCTGTGTGTGGAGTCCACAAACATTTGAACATGGAATTTAGACATAACATTACATCCACATAGATATTTGCCTGTCAGTAGGCTAACTCCGTCCAGAGATCACCATGTAGCACAGTAAAAAGTGAACTAATATAACTAACTAACATAGCGTCCCGCTAATTTAGGCTATTCCTGCCAGTGTGTTTTCTGCTATTGATACCAAAGATCCTTAAATAGTAGCCTAGATTAGCCCAGCTTGACGTTACATTATAAACTTTGTTTTTCATGCTAGCGCGAACTTCTCCTTTTAGTACACTAGAAGAATACATAAACGCCTGGACATGGTAGTGATTTTCACCGCTTAAAATTCATTTATTTTCATTTAGAAAGAAACGTGGTGAGGCAATAGAAAATGCAGGTCGTTTGTTTAGAACAGGAAATCGCGTTGCCGGGACAACCTGACATTTTCACTCACGCACTCCAGCCCCTTTCGTTCGGAAATTCTAAAATAACTCTGTTTGTTAATGCTTCAAAATAACATTTAATAAATGAACCTTACATTTTCCAGTAGCCATAGAGTTGTGGATTTTAACAAAGTCCCGTTTGGTTCTTAGCAGGAGTGTCTACTACTGGCTTCAAAATATTTTCTTTAGCCTACTCGGCTGTGAACTCGTGGCATCGTCGTGAAACTAAAATTCCACTGGAGCTCCATGCGGATTTTACTGTCTATGGATTGTACACACAGCCTTACAAATGTTTACTGCTCTTCGAGTCAGGTAAAATGTCATTTATGTTACATAACTCATTTAGATACACGTCTGTGCCATGCGTTTCTTTAAGAATCTACCGTCTTGGTTTGTATAGAAATTAATATTAGCCTAAGTGACATACAAACGGACAATAAATGGTGACTGACTTCGCCTACGCGACTTTCTGCTTATCCTGCTTGAAAAGGTGTGGTAATGGTGACGTTTTCACAAGCGAGGGCGTGTCGAGGTGTAATGCGGAGAGGCTAATAGGGAGGGAAAGTAATCTCATCGCCACCTGGTGGTTGCGTTCCTAGAGGCTAGCGGGAGTTGATGGGATTTTCTTTTAGAAAAAATATATCTCGGCCCACGATCGGAAGTTAGTTAAATGCCTTCAATATGCTATCCATGTAGGTCAGCTCTATTGCTTCTAGTGGTCATACTTTATTTTTTAGGATCAGTTTAATTGTTTTGAGTTTGTTTGTAACATGGTGATAACGAACTACAGTAGCTAGCTACAGTAGCATTTGACGTCACCAGTTTGGGCGCTCCATCTCCAACTGATCAAAACGGCAATTTGCTTAACTTGCTTATCATATTTTTGTAATAACAGAGAGCGATGTAAACCACGTGGTAATTACCTTTATGTTGGGATAACTTGTGTTGTGCTCCTACTCACACAAGAGCTGGCAGTAAGTGTGAGCTATTCAACTTCAGTACCAAGAGGGCCGAATGAAAAAATCACTGGGTTTTCAGGGGCCGCATAAAATAAGACGCCGCAAAATAATTGTATCCAACAATAGAGTAAAATTCAGTTCAATTGAATTTTATACACTGGCATAGAAACTAAGAACATAGCCTATTATCCATATCCATAAAAAAATCTTCTCAGACAGGTGATAGGCTGCCACACAAACTATACAAGTATTTGAAAACACCCAGGCTAACCATATATTTCATACCTGATGTCTGATAGCTGCCATATCATGCATCAGTGGGAAGAATTGCAGTGTTGATTTAACTAGCCTACTTCAAGATAATTAGGCTCATAAGTGTTTCAAACACACACAGTAGCCTACAGCGCCAATCTCTCAAATATACTAAGCATTGAATTTAAAGAAAAAGTAATGCCAGCTCTGCCTCTGTTTATCTATTTCACGATTTCTTACCGCCAAAGATTCTAAACTTCGAGCCTGCGCAAATCACAAACAATAACATTCCCACGAGTGTGAAGATAGCTCTGTCTAAAGAAACGTCTAATTGAACGAGAATCGTTCATTTTACCCTCTGCAACAAGTACGAGACTTTCATGTTTATTGTGCAACAAATCCATCGCTGTAAAGAAGGAATATAAAGTCAAGAGGCAATTCTCTACAAACCACAGCTCCTTCACTAACTTTCCCGAGGGCTCGGAGGAACTGAGACCGGGTATGATTGTAACATTTTTGATTTGCGCACGCTCGAGGTTTAGAATCTTTGGCGGTAAGAAATCGTAATTTAATCAACATTTAATGATAACATTTAAAAATAGTTACACATTTGGAAATGTCAGTTTGTGTAGTGATGTGCTGTGTTCTCTGAGTGAAGATAACTGGAAGAATTAGTCTGGCCAATAGGGGCGGGCCGACAGTGCGCTACTCGCCAAACATATGAAGATCTATGCACACCCGTCAAAGCGAGTTCATTCTCATGACGAGACACGCGGGCCACAGGAAATTTGAAGCGGGCCACATCTGGCCCGCGGGCCGCTAGTTGAATAGGCCTGGTCTACTAACTAACCAACTAGCTAACAGGCTAATAAACAAACCATGCTAGGTGAGTAACGTCGTCGAAGGGTGTCACGTCACTTGAAGTTGTAGTCCATTTATGAAATGAAACGAGCAATTACGTTTTTTTTTAAATAAGGCGAAATAGAGTCTGATATTTTCACAGTTAGTAGATTATTACAGTATGCCGATTGAAAAATATTTTTGGTGGATAAGATCGCTGGTATAGCTGCGTAGTATTTTTTTGAAAAGTCGGTCTATGGGACTTGACATTGGAGCTGCTCTTCGATAGGAACGCAACCACTTGGGGCGCTGGTTTTCACTTTCCCTCCCTATGGCCTGACAGTCTGAACGCAAAGGTGAGGCTTGTGGACCCGGGCTATTAGCACCAGTTTGGCCCGAAGTTAGCCTGGCCCAAGCTGGCCCGATGGTCTGAAGCCGGCTAATTTGTCATATTCAGCAAACATCAGATTGTCTGGGGCGTCTGCGCTTTATTTCTACTGCACTAGAGGCGTGATCAATGGACATAGTTCAAATGACTCTGTATGCTTTTGCATAGTCCTTTAACCAATCAGACCAACAATCTGGGTGCGTCTTTTGGATAAGCTAACTTGTGATTAGACCCAGCAAACGTGGACAGGATGCAGGAGAGATATTGTAGATGTGCAGATTTCCAGCCTGAGCTGCAGGATGGAATCCAAATCAGTGGTACTTTATTGTATCTAATTGTATGTAATCTAATCTATTGTACATTACAGGAGAATCAACTCCTATATCACAGTTCAGAGTTGTGTTGCTGGGATACAGTACATCTGGGAAGAGTTCATCAGGAAACACCATCCTGGGCAGAGAGGAGTTTGACCTGAAGAGAACAGCTCAGTGTGTGAAGAGACAGGGAGAAGTAGCAGGCAAACAGGTCACCGTGGTGGACACTCCAGGATGGTGGAGGAATTACAACCTCAAAGACACTCCTGAGCTCACTAATGAGGAGATAGTGCTCAGTGTGTCTCTGTGTCATCCAGGACCACATGCTGTCCTACTTGTCATAGATATTGATGATTCTTTCACAACTGACAAAGGAATAAATATTGAGCAACACCTGGAGCTTCTTGGTAGTGTTGTCTGGAGTCACACCATGGTGTTGTTTACCAGTGGAGATTGGCTGGGAGACACGACCATTGAGAAGTACATAGAGAGTGAAGAGGCATTGCGGCCTCTAGTAGAAAAATGTGGGAACAGATATCATGTCATCAACAATAAGAATAGGACAGGCGATCAGGTCACAGAGCTGCTGGAGAAGGTAGAAGAGATGGTAGCAGGAAACAATAACTGTCACAATGAGATGGACAGAAAGAGACTGGAGGAAGTGAAGGAGAAGAGGAGGAATGAAGAACAGAGAGCAACAGAGAGACTGATGAAGGTGGAGAAGCAAAGACAACACCTCCAGTCACTGAAGTGTGAGTTGTATTGCATTTTCTGTGTTTTGCAGTAAAAACTGAGCTTTTTCATAACAAAAATAAACATTTTTCAAAATTAATCTTTAACTTTTGAAACATTGAGTGCAATATGTCATAATAATAATTATTATGGCCATGGACGAAATTGGTAAAATACTAAAGTTAGTGAAATAGAAGCAACACTGTGCATTTGCTTTACACTTGATTGGCTAGTTTTTTTTTATCCGCCTGTTATTTTTGGTTTTATCTTCAAATTCACTTTGATATCATGTGCATGACACGTGTGCTGTACCCCAACATTTAGCAGTGCCAGTGGGGCTGTACATGGTGTTCACAAGGTGTACTGTAGATGCACTTTAGGTGGTTAGCTCACTACTACTATAAGTAAAACCAAACCTCTGTATTTCTGCTCAAAGTCTGCAAAGTTCTTACGATAACACGGCCATATAATGTGAAATATATTTATATATTCTTTCCAGCAGGGAACTCATCTCTGCAGTCAGAGTTCAGAGTTGTGCTGCTGGGACACAGAGGATCTGGGAAGAGTTCATCAGGAAACACCATCCTGGGCAGAGAGGAGTTTGACCTGAAGACAAGAACAGCTCAGTGTGTGAAGAGACAGGGAGAAGTAGCAGGCAGACAGGTCACTGTAGTCAAGGCTCCAGGATGGTGGGAGGAATTCAGCCTCAAAGTCACTCCTGAGCTCACTAAACAGGAGATTGTGCTCAGTGTGTCTCTGTGTCCTCCAGGACCACATGTTGTCCTACTTGTCATAGATATTGATGATTCTTTCACAACTGAAAAAAGAACAAGTATTCAGGAACACCTGGAGTTGCTCGGTGAGATTGTCTGGAGTCACACCATGGTGTTGTTTACCAGTGGAGACTGGCTGGAAGACACGACCATTGAGCAGCACATTGAGAGTGAAGAGGCATTGCGGCCTCTAGTAGACAAATGTGGGAACAGATATCATGTCATCAACAATCAGAATAGGACAGGTGATCAGGTCACACAGCTGCTGGAGAAGGTAGAAGAGATGGTAGCTGGAAACAAAAACTGTCACTTTGAGATGGACAGACAGAGACTGGAGGAAGCGAAGGAGAGGAGGAGGAATGAAGAACAGAGAGCAACAGAGAGACTGATGAAGGTGGAGAAGCAAAGACAACACCTCCAGTCACTGAAGTGTGAGTTGTATTGCATTTTCTGTGTTTTGCAGTAAAAACTGAGCTTTTTCATAACAAAAATAAACATTTTTCAAAATTAATCTTTAACTTTTGAAACATTGAGTGCAATATGTCATAATAATAATTATTATGGCCATGGACGAAATTGGTAAAATACTAAAGTTAGTGAAATAGAAGCAACACTGTGCATTTGCTTTACACTTGATTGGCTAGTTTTTTTTTTATCCGCCTGTTATTTTTGGTTTTATCTTCAAATTCACTTTGATATCATGTGCATGACACATGTGCTGTACCCCAACATTTAGCAGTGCCAGTGGGGCTGTACATGGTGTTCACAAGGTGTACTGTAGATGCACTTTAGGTGGTTAGCTCACTACTACTATGGGCCCTATCATGCCAACCGGGCAATGAGCTTTCGCGACTGGCGCAACCTTTAATTACTATTCTCTGCGAGCGCATCCTTCATTTGTCCAGCGCAAATGTACGTTCTCTAAATGGGAGATGATATTGCGCCCTAACGGGCGTGTCAGTGAAGAGAAGAGGTGTGGTCCGGCGCAAAGCTCGCCAGTCGCTAATATATGGATGAAGAAAGTAAGTGCGCCACTGACCAGGAAAAACCTAGTCGGAAATCACTCGCGCATAGCTGAAAGGCTATTATATGAGCACATGAGGCTTGGGGATATGGAAGAGTGCACAGTGCGCACTTCTTTCATCAGCAGGAGCGCGCGCAGCCCGAATATAATTAAATAATATTTGTCCGTTTCTCGGTTTTAGGTTCGTGTATTGGTCAGCAAAAAGTAGCATACATAGCATAACAACATCCACATGCAATAATACAACAATAACGTCTAACAGTGACCTGCTCATTTAGACAACATTACACAGCCCTATGGCTAAGTTACCTTCAGTTAGTTTTGTTCTAGCATACCTTTAACGTCAGGCATTAAACAGCTGTATTGTTCTGGCAACTGTCTACCTTGTTATTGCTCATCTGGAATAACTTCTCTAGCTGCCTCCATCCTTTCTGTTTTGTTTGTTTAAAGAACTTGCGATGTCCATGATGATAGACTGGTGCCAAAATTGAAAAATGTGCTTATTTAAGAAGCCCGAGGCATTTTTGAGACAAAGTTGGCAACCAGTCTTATTTTGTCAATTTGGGTGTGCTGAATTCAAATCTGCAATATGCCAAGCTCTATCTGACCTCTGGTGACCTCTAGAGGTCATTGAACTTTGGGGCTGTAAGCGACCCAGCTGAACCCAGTTTCTCAGCTTCATAAGCTTACTGTGCATGAACCCCTTTGTGTAGAAGCATAATCTTGGTCTCAAATTAAAGGTAACACTCTGAGGTTTCTTGTAGACATTTTGGATTGTATGTCAGGTGTTCTGCTATAGAGTAACTACACAAAATATGGACGCACCTCCCACCTAAACTTAGCTTTCTAAGCTTCAGAAGCACTCAAATGCACTAAAATTATGAATTAAGTTAACAGATGGCCTTGTTTTTGGTAATGTTGGGGTGCTGAATTCAAATCCTTCATTTTAAAAACTCAATTTAACCTCTGGTGACCTCTAGAGGTCATTTAACTTAACAACCAAAAATCGCATGTTTTGCCTTTGCCATTTTGTGAATTTGGGGTGAATATTCAAATCTTTTCAACTGCAAACATCTATAAGACCTCTGGTGGCATCTGGAAGGAATAACGCTACAATTTTGTCTTTGTCGTTTGTCGTTTTTTGGGCTGAAATCTCCATTACGCTAAGGTCAGGCTAATTCCTGGCACTCCATGCTAACAGTTCACATTTGCACCGTTACGTGGTAGTAGCACTCAACATGTTGTTTTAAAATACCTAGGCTTGCCAAAATTGTTGTTGAAAAATAGTAAGACTGTGCATGTAGAACCCTGTAATGTGGCTTAGTTTGACCTAATTTTGAAGGTCCCAGAGAATGGATGAATTGAGTATTGCACTGTGTTCTCTGATGTTAAAATAGTATATATTCAACTTTGATTTAAAAAAATAAACTCAATTGCAATTTTACAAGACTAATTAAAACCATATATTTAGTGGTTGGTTGGAAATGGTCTGTTTGACTAAATGGCGCCCTCTTTGGCAACCCCAATTGAACTTAAATGGCTTTGCGAGGTCTGACATCACAAGCAAGCAGTTTTGCTGAATCGCCCGTTTTTTAGTGTCTATTTCTAAGTTCAAGATTTCCATATGAAGGAGGGCACAACCATGCCTCATGTTCATGATAGCTCTTTGTTTATGCACAACCTCTCATAATTCATGAAAACCAAGAAAAAAATTATTTCCATTCTCTGGGACCTTTAAGTTGATCTAGAAGGTGGGGCCAGTGCTATAATAGACTGCAGCAGAGAGACCACATGCATTCTCGAGGATACAGAGAAGATTGCTCTTGTGCCTTAACAGAGTTACTCATGTGAAATAGTGTTGTCATACATTGGCTTGTGATTGTCATGTTCCTCTAGAGACTACAAGAAGTAGTATCAGATTGATTAGATCACATTTACAATCTGCAGCTTTGAAAATGGATCCAATTTGTAATCTCAAAAGAGATCTGCCTGTATGCTTGGAGCTTTGTTTTCTTTGCCAAGTTGATAAAAAGGAAAAAACATATACACTGGGTGAAAGGGGAAAGTTGAAATTACAAGACACTATTGAAAAGCGGAGGAAATTGAGAGATCATGAAAACAGAGCTCTGATTGACCGTATTGATCCTATGTTAGCTGAAGAGACAGAACAAGACCTTGTCTACCATAAGTCATGCTATTCTACATTTACTAGCACAGAGCACATTTCACGGCTTGAAAAGCCACTAGCCTCTGCATCAGCTACCCCAAGCAAGGGAGCTTCTAGTTCTGGTCCAAGGGTTTTACTCAGAAGTTCAGTTAGCAACATGAATTGGGATGCTTGCATGTTCTGTCAGGACACAAGCATCAAGGAAAAGTTGATATCGATTACAACATTCAACAAGAGTGATTCCATTCTGACAGCATCAAAGAATGATCCCGTCATGCTTGTGCGCCTTTCAGGTGTGCCTGATCTTATGGCTGCTGAGGGCAAATATCACAACAATTGCTACCACAAATTCAGAAGAAAATCGCTTAAAATTCAAGAATGCCCTGGACTAGGATTTTCTGTTGCCTTGGAGTGGCTTCTGGCTGAACTTAAAGAATGTGCACGTAAATCACAGGTTTTACAACTCTCAGAGGTATGGGAGTATTATTGTGAGTTGGCAGAAACAGCACAAGAAGAAATACCCCAGTCATATTACAGCAGGAGGACGACCTTTAAAGATAAACTTGAGTCACTTGTTTCAGATTTCTATGTGTGTGTTTCTATGAGGGAGGCACAGCAGGTGGTACTTGTGCCAAAGGACTATGCAAATGTGCCTCTTTCACAGTTGGTGTCAGGAAATGAAGCACCAGGACATCATATTCCTAGATATAATGCTGGTGAAGACTTCCTTGAAATGGTTCATGTTGCACTTAAGCTGAGGTCAGAAGTTCTGTCACATCCTACATATGAAGGCTTTGTTGTTAATGAGGATAGTATGATTTCTTCTGTGCCAGAGACCCTGTACATCCTCAAGTTATTGTTCGGTGGTCAGAGTCTGCTAGAGGCTGACAGTGAGGAGAAGGATGCCAGTAGGGAAGAGAAGGAAGCAAAAATTCAAACCAGAATCCTCAGTGTTGCTCAGGATATTGTCTACAACATGTCAGGTGGCAAATGCTGGACTCCAAAACACCTGGGCCTTGGCAGTGCATTGCACCAAGCAACACGATCGAAAGAGCTTGTGAACTTGTTTCATAATGCTGGGCATATCATTAGTTATAAAAACATTCTTCAAGTTGATACTGCCCTGGCTGAAAGCTCACTGCAGTCAATGGACACTGAAACAGGAGCCGTTGTACCACCAAACTTTGTCAGTGGCCATTTCACACACTTCACTTGTGACAACATTGACATCAATGATTCCAGCTTTGATGGCAAAGGCAGTTTCCATGCTACACAAGTTGCAGCCTGGCAGAGAGGTCCTGCAAGTGGCATGGGGATGGAGCTGCTTAGGCCATCAAAGAACACAACCCTTGATGTTCCTGATGTCCTTGCAGATGTTGTCTCAGTGCTGGTTAGTGAGAAGAAAGCTGAGCCCACAACATTTGCAGACAAGGACTGGTTTGCAGACTCAGAATGTGATCAGGCAATTGAAGCTGTGGCCAAGGACACAGCTTTCTTCCTGAAATGACAGGGTAGTAAGGGAACTGCAGAAAAAGGGTGGACACATTTCAATCAGGTCAACAGTAAAGTTTCTCCAGAGGTGACAAGTATCGGATACATGCCAATTTTACAAGCACCAGGTCATGAATACGATACTCTCCACACTGTTGTTTTGAGGTGTAAATATGTGGCTAGACAGCTGGGTCAGCACTATGTTGTCCTAACAGTTGATGAAGCATTGTTCTGTAAACTAATGGAACTCAAATGGGCAAAACCAGAATACCAAGAATTCTTGGTTGTGCGTCTCGGTGGACTGCATACCTCTCTAAAGTTTTTATTTTATTTTTTATTTTATTTTATTTACTTTATTATTTATTTATTACCCTCTTCCTCCTCACCCACACACTGACACACACACACACACACACACACACACTCCTGACTGCCCTCCTACCCCACCTTAACCTACAGTAACTCCACACACTCACACTGGTCACTCCCCCCCCCTACACACACACACAGTCTGCCCCTTACCAGCTTCTTATTAGCCACATACACAACACACTGCTCCCCCCTCTGAACCATCAGCCACTACCCCACACACACAGCACACTGCGCCCCCCCCCCCCCCCCCCAGCACACACACACACACACTGCCCCTTACCAGCATCTTATGCCACATACATACATACAATACACTGCCCCCCCCCACAAATGCACATTTCCCCTACACATATACGCTGCCCCTTAACCCTCCAACCCCTACATACATACAGTACACCACTATTACCCCCCCCCCCCCCCCCCCCTTTTACCCACTACCACTCCACCCAAGACATCACACATGCCTGCCCTTAGGATTCCCTTGCCCTCACATACTCACACACACACACACACACACACACTTACATGCTCCCTCTACTAGCACGACCCCAGGCAGTTGGGTTGGCCCCTTGGATCTGCCCAAGGTTTCTTCCTGAACAAGGGAGTTTTTCCTTGCCCCTGTTGCTCCCCAACCCCTCTTTGTTTAGTATCTATTTATTTATTTTTTCTTTCTAATTTATTTCTGGACACTTGAGCACAATGAATCTCATTACTTATAAATTATTTTGATGAGTACATGACGATTAACTTGAACTTGAACTAGAACTAGAACTTGAAAGATTGGACTATATGTTTCAATTAAATTTAATCAAAAATGCCCTCCTCCGCTTTTGGTGCCATGACATCTGGCTGCAGTGTAACTGCACTACAACAAGTAGATGCAACATATTGGGTACTGAAATATTCACAAGAATCCATAGAAATTGAATCTTCATGTTGTTTTATCCAATATTAGTTGTCCAGATGTATAGTCAAGCTTATATACAACCATTGAACCAACAAAGTAAATGCTTTTGTGTAATTAGTCCATGTTTTGTGTAGTTACTCTATAGCAGAACACCTGACATACAATCCAAAAAGTCTACAAGAAACCTCAGAGTGGGTTCAGCTTGGTCGCTTACAGCCCCAAAGTTCAATGACCTCTAGAGGTCACCAGAGGTCAGATAGAGCTTGGCATATTCCAGATTTGAATTCAGCACACCCAAATTGACAAAGTAAGACTGGTTGCCAACTTTGTCTCAAAAATGCCTAAGGGTGTCACAATTCTGGATTTTGGCACCAGTCTATGAGTAGGCTATTGAGTTAGTGAATTAGCTTCACATTGTGTGCTGATAGCGGAGTAAAAGAAAACAACACGTAGCCTAGTTGCGCGCCTGCGTGCGTAATCTCTCCTGTTCAGACGAAATGTGTGCGCGTGGATATAGCTCTATAGCGCATTAAGTTAATTTTGATAACGTGTTGACTGACTTTTTCTTAAAATAGAAGATTGTAAATAGCCTGATGGCAGGCAGCTAATGGGATGCTGTGCATATTGGGTGGGTACGGTATGGCATGCCAATTTGGTGTCAATACACACACACACACAAGGGAAATGTAATAATGATAATGATCAATAGTGAGAACTGGCTTCTGGCTACTGCTGCGGCTGCTGCATTCATTCTGAAATAATTTATTTAAGTCAGAAGCCCCCCGAGAGACCGTAGGCAAGTGCCTAAAACCCCCCTTAGCTGTTCTAAAATCAGTGTAGCCTAAACTACGGACTTGAGTGGCTTATTGCTTTTCTAAAACGGTAACTATACGTCGACGTATTCATAGATAATCATTCTTCCGCCAATAAATATTTCTTCCATAGGAATGGTTGCCATGCAACATCGACACGCAGCCACTTTAACTTTTGTGCAAGTTGTGGTAGTGCATTAACGAAATGCGGTCAAGGTGTATGTTTGTGTTGGATTTTATAACAGCATCGAACGCGATTCAGCCAATCATCATCAAGGACTGGAACTATCCGTGTTAGAAAATAATATTCACACATCATGTACATTATTTTCACAATTTCCCAGCATAAAAGGAAGCCTTCCCTAGCCTCCATTACGCGCCGCCCATGCCTCACGCACGAGCAAGTCGGTCTCTTCTGGAGTAGACGCCCATGTAACTCCGCCATGATAATACCAACAGACCATTGAACAATGCGCCAGGCTTTTAAAGGGAATGAGAGTGTGAAATCTAATTGGTTTATAGCATGCTACGCCCAAAAGACACCCACGACTAATTAACTAAATTAAGACAACCCCTTTTCACTTTGCGCTGAGCGCAATGTTCACTTTTCAAGCTGTCATTATAGCCTTTTGCGCTAGGACCGCCCCCAAAGAAACTAGCGCGAGTGACTTGCGACAATGCCCAGTTGATCCTGATAATAGAGCCCTATAAGTAAAACCACACCTCTGTATTTCTGCTCAAAGTCTGCAAAGTTCTTACGATAACACGGCCATATAATGTGAAATATATTTATATATTCTTTCCAGCAGGGAACTCATCTCTGCAGTCAGAGTTCAGAGTTGTGCTGCTGGGACACAGAGGATCTGGGAAGAGTTCATCAGGAAACACCATCCTGGGCAGAGAGGAGTTTGACCTGAAGACAAGAACAGCTCAGTGTGTGAAGAGACAGGGAGAAGTAGCAGGCAGACAGGTCACTGTAGTCAAGGCTCCAGGATGGTGGGAGGAATTCAGCCTCAAAGTCACTCCTGAGCTCACTAAACAGGAGATTGTGCTCAGTGTGTCTCTGTGTCCTCCAGGACCACATGTTGTCCTACTTGTCATAGATATTGATGATTCTTTCACAACTGAAAAAAGAACAAGTATTCAGGAACACCTGGAGTTGCTCGGTGAGATTGTCTGGAGTCACACCATGGTGTTGTTTACCAGTGGAGACTGGCTGGGAGACACGACCATTGAGCAGCACATTGAGAGTGAAGAGGCATTGCGGCCTCTAGTAGACAAATGTGGGAACAGATATCATGTCATCAACAATCAGAATAGGACAGGTGATCAGGTCACACAGCTGCTGGAGAAGGTAGAAGAGATGGTAGCTGGAAACAAAAACTGTCACTATGAGATGGACAGAAAGAGACTGAAGGAAGTAAAGGAGAGGAGGAGGAACGAAGAACAGAGAGCAACAAAGAGACTGATGAAGGTGAAGAAGCAAAGACAACACCTCCAGTCACTGAAGGGTTAGTTGATATATATTTTCTGTGTTTTGTCCTAAAACAACTGAGCTTTTTCATAGCGATAATGAACATTTAACAATATTCATCTTATGAAACATTGAATCATAATATTAAGCAACACTGTGCATGCTTTACACTTGGTAGGCTAGTTTTTATCTGCCTGCTATTTTTGGTTTTATTTTGATATCATGTGCATCACATGTAAACACATGTGCCGTTCCCACTAACCATCCAGGATGTGCTCTATAGTTCTGTGTTCCGGGGCGTAAGTCCCCTTGAAAATGAAATAAAAGTTTACACATCAGGCCATTGTCAGCTGTATTGTTAAAAATGCACCAACATTTAGCAGTGCCAGTGGTGCTATAAGTGGTGTTTACAAGATGTGCATGCACTTTAGGTGTTTAGTTCACTAGATTTAAACCAAAACTCCTAACTGCAGCTTAAAATCTACAAAGTTCTTAAGATAAGATGGCCATATCATGTGAAATATATTTATATATTCTTTCCAGCAGGGAACTCATCCCCACAGTCAGAGTTCAGAGTTCTGCTGCTTGGACACAGAGCATCTGGGAAGAGTTCATCAGGAAACACCATCCTGGGCAGAGAAGAGTTTGACCTGAAGAGAAGAACAGCTCAGTGTGTGAAGAGACAGGGAGAAGTAGCAGGCAGACAGGTCACTATAGTCGAGGCTCCAGGATGGTGGAAGAATTGCAGCCTCAAAGCCACTCCTGAGCTCACTAAACAGCAGATTGTGTTCAGTGTGTCTCTGTGTCCTCCAGGACCTCACATTCTGTTACTGCTCGTACAAGTAGTTGATTCTTACACGCAGGATGACATTAGAAACATCCAAGAACATCTGGAGTCTCTTAGTGACAGAGTTTGGAGTCACACCATGGTGCTGTTTACCCGTGGAGACTGGCTAGGAGACACATCCATTGAGCAGTACATAGAGAGTGAAGAACACCTCAGATCTCTGGTAGAGAAATGTGGGAACAGATATCATGTTGTCAACAATAAGAACAAAAGTGACAGAACACAGATTACAGAGCTGATGGAGAAGATGGAGGAAGTTATTGCTCGAAATGGAGGCCGTCACTATGAGATGGACAGAAAGAGACTGGAGGAAGTAAAGGAGAGAGAAAAACAACAGATGCAGAGAGCAGAGGACAGACATGTGCGTGTCTACAGACAGAGATCTGCTTTTCAACTCTCAGGAGGTGAGTTCATTCATTTTCCTGTGTTGTTATTTTACGCTGCCTATCCATATTGATCAAGATTCCATTTATGAAATCAGTAAAATTCGAAACATCCAGGGAGGGGTCATTTTTATATACCTGTACATATCTGTCTATATTGTTCATACTGCATATTCATATTAATTCTGCTCTTATAATGTTATTTTAACACACTGCACATATCCCTACTGTGAACCATGTCACTGGCTATGCTGCTGTCCACACTGTAGGCCTACTAGATCATACTGTTTACATGGCACTTTTGGTTGTGTTGTCTCTGTGCTTGTATTGTGAACAATGACAATAACATTGAATCTAATCTAATCTAATTTGGTAATATTCTATTGTATATGGTATACAGAGGTGGAAAAAGTACTAAAATATTGTACTCAAGTAAAAGTACCAATACTTTGCTGAAATATTACTCAAGTACAAGTTACAATACCCATCTGAAAATATACTCAAGTAAAAGTAAAAAGTAGTTAACTAAAAATGTACTTTAAGTAAAAGTTACTGAGTTACTTTTTTTGTTTAGGGAGGCAGCTAAGGCAGCTAAATTGCCAGGTAATACCGATTGTCTTATTTTCTTTTTCATACTGACAGTAGGCTACTCCATGACCTTGAGTAATGGAGATCTTTATGGCGCAACAGGCTACAACGCTCATACCACATGCGGGTCCGAGTGCCCACAGGGACCCAGATTCGAGTCCGGCCTGCGGTCATTTCCCAATCCCACCCCATCTCTCTCTCCCACTTGCTTCCTGTCTCACCCTTCGCTGTCCTATACAAATAAAGGCAAAAAAGCCAAACAAATATATATTTTTTAAAACTACAACGGTCACGCACATGAGGGTTAATACTAATTTGTTGTGAGAAAGCAGGTGCTATTTCTGCGTTTATATGCTTTCAACTGTATATTTTACCTGAATATTTCAATGTCCAAATTACAGTAAATGTCAAAATGAATGTCAGACCAAATGTAAAGTTTGCCTCTTTGTATATATAAAGTGGTATATAAAGCAAAATGGTAGGCCTATCACCTGCACAACAATTGATAAAGTAGGCTATCTTTTGTTGAATTTAGTTGAACATCCCTAGTGGACAGCTTCACGCCTTATTGGCTGACCATGACCATTGTCACCTTAGTAGTTCCGACGATTCAGTTTTTTCCTCTTTTTTTTTTTACTCAAGTAACTGATTGGATTTGTGATGTATCAAAGTACAATACTTCACTCAAAATGTAATCAAGTAAAATTTTAAATACCGATTTTTAAAACTACTCAAAAAATCCAAAATACACAAAAAAGCTACTCAATACAGTATTTTGAGTAAATGTATTTAGTTACTTTCCACCTCTGATGGTATATTATTTGTATTGTAATATTAAGTCATTATGACCATTATTAGTGTGTTTCTTCCCTCAGTGGTTCATATTTTAGTCTGGAGTGTGTTTGGTGTCTGAATCCTCTGTTATTTTGAGAGGGACATGAACACCGTTCACAGAAACTGTGCCAGGTCTAAGAAAGGGCTCAGTGTGTCTTTGTACTCTATATATCATATTTATATGAACTAGGCTTGTGACCATACCTATTAATAAACATTCGGTGTTTCTCAAAGTCAAGAGCGGATCCTTGATAGAATGCTTTCTTTCGAGTGGGGTGCTAGAGAGACAAGGCTTCATTCCTCCCAGTACCCTCCCCAGCCATCCAGATCACATGCAATGGAACAGCCTAGCGAGTGTGGAAGGGCAAGCCGGTTCCGGCTGCGTGCTTCATTTGAACCGTGGAAATTGTGCTACTTTTACAGGAGTTCCGACAACTGTGCAGCTGCACTTTCTTCAAAATAAACTTAATTGAGTAGCCTACAGTATTTCCACCTTCGACTTGGTCTTCACATATCACAATCCGTAGTTTATAATTATGTTAGTGTCAATGGAAAATTATACCGGTAATTGGCAACGGCAACGGTAATGGTAGCCTTGTTAAACTTGTACAAAGTTCGCATTGGGCGAAGTTCATAGATAAATTAATAACAAAAGTCTATCACAACTTATTCATGCATATTGACATATGCATTTATGATGAATATGCACAATAACTTGGTAGGCTATAAATGCTTGAGCAAATATATGCCATTAAAGTGTAAGTTTGGCGGAAATTGATAAAACTGTGTTTTTCTGAATGAAAATACATCAACTAAGCCACAGAAGAAGCATTTTTCGTTGATCACGCAGTACCGAGCTAGCACGGGCAAGAGCTCCAGCCCAAAATAGCAAACAGTGGGTTAGCATAGGGCCCACAGCCATACGCTTTCAAATTCGCATTTTTAAGCCGCTAACATTGCTCAAAACAGCGCCAAACCTCGTCAGCAACTTGCTCTAGGTGTCTACACATAAAACGAAGCACCAATCAGTCTGTAAACGATGGAATAGTTTGTATACAGTTAGAATTAGTTCGAGACAGCAACCCTATCTGAAGCACAGAAACGTCACACGAGATCTCACACGGAAGCACGGGAACTATTGTCGGAAGGGACTACGGGTAGACAAAATCAAATTTTTAAACCACTAACATTGCTCAAAACAGCGCCAAACCTCGTCAGCAACTTGCTCTAGGTGTCTACACATAAAACAAAGCACCAACAACTTGGTTCACGAATCCAACGTTTATAAAAGAAGACTGTTATGGACACTTACGCCGGTGATCCACTAGCACGCGATGCGAACTCCGCATCGCACTATCCCCATTCATTTCAATGAGAAGCGAATTCGCATCCCGCATAGCATTCTGGGTATGCGTTGCGTCGAGAGCTGTGGTTGCGGTGCGTCGGAAAAGTTCAGCAATCCCCAACTTTATGCAAATTAATCCGTCAATCGCGAACACATCGCAAGGCGAGTATCCAATAGTAGAGCAGGTCGCTCCTGACATTTAACAACATTGCATTTTCCGGTAGTCCTGGCTTTACCGCCAGTAAATCATTTGCCATCATATCAAACGAAAAACTGAATATTGGAGCGTGAACTTTTCCCTGTATGTATGATTGGACTCATAAAGGGACAGCATAATGTGCAATAAAGCACGGAGGAAGATAGCGGAGATTGTTGATGATGAGGGTGAGTGTAACTGTTTTGAAGTTGACGAAAGTAAACTAGCCTACTTGTTCATTTGTTCAGATTAGACTGCTAGCAATTTGGTAGTCAGTGGGAAATTGCACTGCTACCGCTACAGTTGGCCAATAATTTAGCTTTTGGTTGGTTCGCCGTAGGCCTACCTGTCCTGTTTCACCCAGTGAAACGAAGGCTTACGCAGGTAACCCAGGTTCTGTGAATGAAGGTCAACATGCCACAGTATGGGTCATCCTCTCCGAGAGGGTGAGCTGTTAGGAGACAGAATAGCAAATTAACCACTCCCCGCTACGTACGTGCAATCAATGCAGCCTACATATACAGGTGCATGCACGCCGGCACTTTCTCTTTTTGCCATCTGGCACCATGCCACTCCCCGAGTGACCACGCAGTGTGGCGTGTTGACCTTCATTCACAGAACCTGGGTTACCTGCGTAACCCTTCGTTCTATTTCATATCGGTCAACACGCCACAGTATGGGTCAACAGTGTACCAAATAAAGTCACGAGGGGCAAGTAGCGGGGAACCTAATCCAAGAAAAATGACGACAGGACAAAGATATTCCATTCCACAGTTCTTTATTGAAACATAAATCAATGAAATCACCAGGTGTCAAACACCCTGTAGAAAACTGAAAAAGGCCCATGGCCAAAGTCACAGCTGTACCCCCGCCTGTAGGACAGAGGCAGCTACAGAAGAGGCCACATCGAGGCGGTAAAACCGTGCGAACGTCAATGAAGACATCCAACCAGCTGCAGCACAGATGTCTTCCAAGGAAGCCCCCTTAAACAAAGCCCAAGAGGCCGCCATCCCCCGGGTGGAGTGAGCCACAACGCCGGCCGGTGGGGCAAGCCCCGTCTCACTGTAGGCCAATTCGATGGCCCTCACCAGCCAACGAGCCAGTCGCTGCTTAGAGACTGCCTGACCACGGTTTGATCCCCCATAACACAAAAACAGCTGATTTTTTTGCTGGAGAGCCGTAGTGCGATCAACATAGACCCGTACTGCCCGGACTGGGCAAACAAGGTGCAATCTAGCAGCGTCAGGAGAGTCATGAGGAGGAGGGTGAAAGGGATCAAGAATCAAAGGCCTTGAAACAAAGGATCGCGGGAGAACCTTGGGCAAAAAAGCAGGGTTCGGCAAGAGGGAGATGGGAGAGCCGCTCTCACCAAGCCGCAGACATGCAGGATAGACTGACAAGGCATGCAGTTCACTGACCCGCCTAGCCGATGTGACAGCCAGGAGGAACACCGTTTTAAGGGTAAGAAACTCCAAATCTACCTCCGACAATGGTTCAAAGGGAGCCTTTGACACCGCTTCCAACACCACCTGCAGATCCCAGGAAGGGACCATACGGGAACGTGACGGACAGAGCCTCCGGGCTCCTCTAAGGAACTGGCCGACAAGAGGCTGCGAGCCCACTGACAACCCATTCAGAGTAATGTGGCCATCTGATATGGCTGCCACATATCCCCTCAAGGTAGATTCCTTCAGACCATCTCCCAAAAGAGACTGAAGGAAAGACAAGACAACAGGCACGTCACACGAGACTGGGTCAACACCCCTGGGACGACACCAGCGAACAAACTTCTCCCACCTACCAGCATAAAGGGCTCTAGTGGACGGTGCCCTTGCTGCCTGCAAGGTTGTTAAGACATCCTGGCTCAGACTGCCTGGCTGGCGCCGTGCAGCGGCCAAACATGCAGTCTGAGAAGGCCTGGGTTTGGGTGGCAGAGCTGCCCGCGACCTTGTGTTAACATATCCCACCTGAGGGGAAGACACCACTGAGACCCTGCCAGCAGAGCCACCAGTTCTGGCATCCACGACTGGTTTGGCCAGTCTGGCGCCACGAGCAGCACCTTGGCCCGCAACATCCGTATCCTGGCCAGCACTGCTGGGAGCAACGGAAAAGGAGGGAAGGCATAGAGGAGGACCCGCGGCCACTTGTTCGCGAGGTCATCTATCCCCAACGTCCCTTTGGGACCGGTCAAGGAGTACCAGAGAGGGCAGTGCGATGTTTCCTGGGACGCAAACAGGTCTACTGACCCCCGTCCATACCTGGCCCAGATCTCTTGCACAATGTCCGGGTGCAGCCGCCATTCTCCCGGCTTTGGCCCCCCCCTGGACAGAAGGTCTGCTGCCACATTGTTTTCTCCTGGCAGATAGACTGCCCGCAAGGACAGGTTGTGCACATGAGCCCACCGTAGGAGTTTGTGGGCCCTCTGATGGAGGGACACAGAACGTATCCCCCCTTGGTGGTTGATATATGCCACCACCGGTCGAGCTGTCTGTCCGAACTAGGACATTCCCTGCCTGCAGACTCGGTAGGAAATGCACCAAGGCTCGACGCACAGCCTCGAGCTCCAGCAGATTCACATGAGCCCCTTGCCATGTGGATTCCCACAGACCTTGGACTGGACAGCCCTGCCACATGGCTCCCCAACCCAGATTGGAGGCATCTGTGGTCACAGTTTCCCTGGAACTCTGCTGGCCCAGAGGTACACCCTCCTGTGGGTCTAGGGCGGCCAGCCACCAGTGTATGCCTGGAACACAGCCTGCGTCCAGCTGCAGAACACGTTGTCCGTCCTCGTAGGGGCTCACCCTGTTCTGCGAGAACCACTGTTGTAGCGGCCTCATATGAAGCAAGCCTAGTGGCACAACCTGGGCTGCTGCTACCATCAGGCCAAGCAGCCTCCGACCGGACTTCACAGAAATTTCCCTTGCCCCTAGAAGCTGGGACAAGCTCTCTCTCAACACAAGCTGCCTCCGAGGAGACAGCCAGGCTCTCATTGCGGTGGAATCTAGCACCAGACCCAAGTACTCTACTGAGGTGCAGGGAACCAGCACGCTCTTCTCCCTGTTCAGTGTCAAGCCCAACTTGAGGAGGTGCGCCAACACTATCTCTGTGTCGCTCTCTGCCTGCTCCTTGGTTGGAGCACAAATCAACCAATCGTCCAGATAGTTTAGGACACGAAGTCCCCGACGCCGGAGTGGGATGAGAGCCGCATCCATGCATTTGGTGAAGGTGCGAGGGGCGAGAGATAGACTGAAAGGGAGAACTTTGTACTGGTACGCTGCCCCCTGAAAGAAGAAACGGAGGTACTTTCTGTGGTCTCTGTGGATTGGGATATGGAAATAAGCATCCTTTAGGTCCACTGTTGTGAACCAATCTCCAAGACGAACAAAAGCGAGGACCGTCGACAGACGCAGCATCCTGAAGGGGAGGCGCTGCAAGTGTTGATTGAACCTCCTCAGATTGAGAATGGGGCGCAAGCCACCATCCTTCTTCGGAATGAGGAAATAAGTGGAGTAATACCCCTGCCTTATCTCGTCTGAAGGCAGGAATGTTACCGCCCCTTTCCCCAAAAGAACAGAAATTTCTTCCGACAGGGAATTGTGCTCGGCATTGCCCTTCAAGACAGTAGGGACAACCTTGTGAAAACATGGGGGTCTGGTGCTGAATTGCAGCCTGTACCCTGACTCCAGGGTGCTGAGCACCCAAGGGCAATGAGTACACTGGCGCCAATGGGCAAGGTGTTGAGGTGTGAAGTCTGACGCCGGAGGCTGGTGACCATCAGCGACGTGATGGTCGTCCAGGTTGGCGGCCGCCTGCAGGCCGGGAGCCCCTTTGTTGGCGAAAGGGACGATAGGCAGCCTGGCTTGGCCCTGCTGTGGCAGTCTGAGCTGGTGCACGCCGCGGACCAGTCCAGGTCTGAGGAGCTGAACGAAACCAGGTGCCCGCTGACCCAGAGCGCCCCCCTCTGCCAGCCAGATTCACTGAGCGAGCCAGCTCCCTCACTCTCCTTGACTGTTCCAGGGCCCCTTCTGAAGGTGGGCCAAAGACCTCACCCGGCACAACTGGAGCTGCAACCACCACCATGCAATCCTGGTCTGCTATGTTGGCCTGAGAGAGCCAGACCTGACGTCGTGCCTGGACCATCGACGCCATGGACTGACCCAGAGCCTGAGCATGAGCACTGGTTCCTCGAAACAGTATGTCCATGACTCGCAGCATCTCTGTGATCTCGCCCTCTGGGGCAGAGGACGCCATATCCTGCAGCAACCCCTCCAAATACACCAGCAGAAGGGAGTTGGTACAAGACAGCCTGCCCGCCAATGCTGAGGCCTGATAAGCCTTCCGCAGTTGGGAATCAACAACCCTGCAGCGCTTGTTCGGATGAATTGCATCCCTGCCAGCCCTAGCCGTTGCTCCCGCCAGCATTGCAAAGGTAGGCCCCACCACAGGAGCCGCAGCCAGCCCACAGGTTTCGGCCCCAGCCAAGGAAGCCAGCTGCGTTCTGGGCAGTGGGGTCGAGCTCGGGGCTTTCCAGGACGAGTGCAGCTCAGTCAAAAAATCTGGCAGGACTGGAAGCCCTTCAGACTTGCGTCGACGCGGGCCCCTGTCGAAGACAGAAGCCCCTACGGAAGAGGTCAGAGGCGGCAACTTAGCACGCTCCGCAGCTCTTGCAATCACAGCTCTGTCTGACGGATCCAAAAGAGCTGGCTCAGAGTGCTGTGATGTATCCTCACTGAACTCAGAGTCAGAGTGGTCACCGGGGTCCTCAAGGTCCTCAAGGTCTGGCGTAAGGCTGCCATGGGAACCTAAGACCCCTGAGGCTGCCAGTGACAGCTCATCAGGGCTAAGACGTCGGCGCCTAGCCGCTGGTTCATTCAAGCCTGCTGGCCTCTGGGTTTGCACTTGGTCCTCCAGGAGGCCATGCAATGTACCCTGCACTTCCTCCAACTGACGCTGCAGACACCTCACATCCTGTTCCACATGCTTGCGTTTGCGGGAGTGCTTCTTCCCAACAGGCCTCTGCACAGGGACTTCATCCTCGGCCTGCGCCTCCTGGCCACCGGGGAGGGAGCTCTCGTCCTCCAACATGTCACCAGCTCAGAGCTCGAGTGTGTATTGGGGAGGGTTTAACCTAAGTAGCTTTCGTCTTCACAGACAAAGAGGCCCCCAGACATATAACTCCTCAAATAATGTTACAAAACAAGATATCAAGGGTGTGACTCAGGTAGCTTTTGCCCTCACAGACAAAGAGGCTCCAACAATTATGTATAAATGTATAGTATATAACAAAAAATTCCACACAGGTAGCTTTTGCCCTCACAGACAAAGAGGCTCCAACAATTATGTATAAATGTATAGCCTAGTATATAACAAAAAATATCACACATGTAGCTTTTGCCCTCACGGACAAAGAGGCTCCCAGAAGCATAAAAACACTCAAATAACTAAGTAAACACGAACATTTACCAGACGTAACAACTCAAACATCACCGTAAGAAAGTTAATAAGCTTGCCCACTGTGGGATGTGAACCCGGGCCGACTGCGTGGTAGCCTGACAACAACCCGCTGGACCACGTTACTAATACTTTTTTCAGACAACTTAAATGGTAATCAAACTATCGCGTCCAAACTGTGAACGCAAACAGAGTGTTGTAGAGACGTACTCACTGTCGAGAGCAGAGGTCCGTATTTCACTAACAAGCAAAAGATAATACTCACGTCTCACAGCCACCGTCCTCAGGAGGCAAAAAGAGAAAGTGCCGGCGTGCATGCACCTGTATATGTAGGCTGCGTTGATTGCACGTACGTAGCGGGGAGAGGTTAATTTGCTATTCTGTCTCCTAACAGCTCACCCTCTCGGAGAGGATGACCCATACTGTGGCGTGTTGACCGATATGAAATAGAAGGGAACGCCTACCAAAGCGTCTACGGGGAGGGTAGCGTAGCGAATGAGTAGTGCGATGCGGAGTTCGCATCGCGTGCTAGTGGATCACCGGCGTTACCCCTTCCAGCTCCTCATGAAGGAAAGTCTGTGATTATCACGCAATGCTCCTGTGTGAGATCTCGCGTGACGTTTCTGTGCTTCAGATAGGGTTGCTGGTTCGAACTAATTCTTTTTTTTTTGTAATTTACTGTTTATTAAGATTTTCCATTTTACAGCACAACTCTCCCTCGTGGGACAGAACAAGACAAAAAGGAAAAAAAAATAAATAAGACCGAAGAAATACAACAACAACAACAACAAAAAACACAATACAATACAACAACAATGAACCAGGGGAGGTTCCATTTATACATCTCTTAACTTATAAGGGCTTGTCATATCCAGTTTAAATAGTTATCAAGATCGCACCAAGAGGAGGAGATTAAACCTGCAGTAATTTAATTACACAAAATCAGGTCTTATTGCTGACACATAGTAAACCCAAATTAACCAGTTTTCATAAAATTTGTCATATTGATTTCTCAATGTGAAAGTAATTCTCTCCATATTATAAATATCATACACAACATCAATCCAGTCATCTACAGTTGGTGGGGCCTTCTGAAGCCATTTTCTAGTCAAGGCCTTTTTGGCCGCCACTAATAGCACTCTCATCAGATATTTTCCACATTGAAGCTCCTCAAAGTCACAGAGATACAGTGTTTTGAAATCAAAGTTAATTCTTAATCTGAATGCAAGTTCTAAATGATTATGAACACTTGACCAAAAGGAAGCGACAGCAGTACAATTCCAAAAAATGTGAAAGTGGTCTGCCACTGTACATCCACAACCTCTCCAGCAATTCATTAGAGTAGAATATTTTGCCTTTTGGGCTGGAGTGCAAAAGAATCTAATGATGTTTTTCCAACCAAAGAATCTCCATGAGGGTGAACTAGTCATCCTCCATTGATGTGCACAGATCCCTTCCCACTCCTCCTGTGATAACGACAGACCGCTATCCTTTTCCCACCTGGACTTGATTGACATTGTATTGTCACCTGTTAAGGCCTGAAGGGCAACATATAATCTAGAAATTGTTTTTTTGTAAGCTACATCTTCAGAAGCTTTCAAGAAGATATCTATAATTATGTCTTTTCCAGGTACTTTCTCTTTCCTTATAAAGGATTTCTGAATGAAGTCTCTGATTTGCAAATATCTAAAGTGGTCTTGATTCTCTAATCCAAATCGGTCTTTCAGCTCCTGAAAACTCAGCACCAGATCTTGTTTTAGTAAAGAGCTGTATGTTGAGAGACCTTTGCTGTTCCATACAAGAAATTGTTTATCGTAAATACTGGGTATAAAATCAGAGTCATAAGCAAACCATTTGAGAATACCCATCTTGTCCCTCAGGTGGTGACGTTTAGTTATATTATCCCAAATCCTCAGGGAGCAAGAAATCCAGGGGTTATCGGGATCAGTAATTTGGTCAATTAGTGAACAATCACCAATTAACATACTCATTGGGTATCTCCCTCCCATTGTGCATTCTATTTCTTTCCACCTAGATCTATAACTGGGCGTACACCAACCAACTAAAAATCTAAGTTGAGCAGCCTTGTAGTAGTCTAAAAGACATGGGAGAGCAAGCCCACCCCTATCTTTGGATAACTTAAGTGTTTTGAACCTTACCCTGGGCTTTTTCCCTGCCCAAATGAATCTAGCTAGAAGTTTATCCCACTCCATAAAGTAGTGCTCCGGTTTCTCAATAGGTATTGATTGAAATATATATAGAAGTCTTGGCAGTATGTTCATTTTAATTGAGTCTATACGTGAGTATATACTCAAGTAAGGGATCAAGCTCCATCTATTTATATCATCCATAATCACCTTTTTAAGTGGCCCATAGTTTATTTCCTGTAGTGTAGATAAGTCTAATGGCAAAAAGATTCCAAGGTATTTAATACATTTCTTATCCCAGTCAAGTTGGTACCTAGAGCGGAGATAATGAGGTGGATCATAGTGAAAGTTAAGGACTTGAGTTTTTTGCTTATTAACTGAGTAGCCAGAATATGATCCATATTCTTCCAGAATTGACATCAAATTCGGTAGGGAGTCTGTAGGATTGGTCAGGTAGATGAGGATATCATCTGCAAAGAGAGCCAGTTTCTGTTCACCTGCCTCCAATGTAACTCCTGTGATGAGATTATTTTGCCTTATACACTGTGCCAAAGGTTCTATAAAGATGGCGAACAAAAGAGGACTTAGAGGGCAGCCTTGTCTTGTGGATCTCTCCAGCTGAAAGGAGTCACTCAGTTCCCCATTTATTTTTAATCTAGCTTCTGGTTTGGTGTAAAGCGCTTCTAGTGACTCAATCAATTGCTTGTTGAAACCAAATTTCTCCATAACTTTAAAGAGAAATTTCCATCTCACAGAATCAAATGCCTTTTGTGCATCTATGCTGATCAGCATGGCCTCTATTTTGTTTTGGTTTATATGTCTAATAATCTGTAAAGATCTCCTAATGTTATCATGAGTCTGGCGAGTCATTACAAAACCAGTTTGATCAATATTTATTATTGTAGGCAAAACTTTTTCTAATCTTTTGGCAATGATTGAAGCAAATATTTTGTAGTCAATATTTAGCACACTAATTGGTCTGTAATTAGAACAATTTAGCTTGTCTTTTCCTCCCTTCGGTATAACAGAGATGGTGGCCTCCCTCCAAGAATTTGGAATTTCACCCTTTTTAAAGACCCAGTTAAAAGTTTTAAGCAGAATGGGTGTCAATGCCTCCCTCAAACCCTTATACCATTCTGATGTGAATCCATCAGCTCCAGGAGACTTACTAGTCTTTAGTCTAGTGATAGCTGAGGCAAGCTCACCTTCAGATATAGGTAGCTTCAGAGCTGAATTTTGATCGTCTGACACAGTTGGAAGATCTAATGTTCGGAGCATGGATTCTAATTTATCATCATCGTGTACTTGAGGTTGTGAATATAATTTTTCGTAGTAGTCTTTGAAGCAGTTTTTTATTTCTTCTGTTTCCTGAAGAATATTTTTTGTTGCTGAGTCCCTTATTTTATATATTGTGTTGTCTGCTTCTTGTTTTTTTAATTTGTAAGCCAATAATTTTGAGTATTTACCTCCGCCCTCATAATATTTTTGTTTTGTGTAGATAAGTTTCTTTTGTATTTCTTGTCCAAGTATTTCATTTATTTGGTTCCTTAGCTTTTTCATTTCCACGTCACTGCCTGGAGTAAAAGATTGTTTATGTTCTAATTCCACCTTTTTTAAATCAAGTTGAAGGTCACTGAGTCTCTTAATCCTCTGCTTCTTCAGAAAAGAAGTTGTTGCTATAACCTTTCCTCTCATTACTGCTTTACAAGCATCCCAGAGAGTAGGAGGGGAGACTTCATCATTATCGTTGTCTGTTAAGTAGTCTGTAATGTCTTTACTAAATTGTTCTATCCTGTCCTTGTTCAGTATAGAGGAGTTGAGTCTCCAGTAACCTGGCTTAATCCTGCGATCATCAGTTAAAGTCAAATACACTGGGCAATGATCAGAGAGATCAATTGATCCAATGCGACAACTTTGCACTCTACAAACATCCCTACCAAATAAAAGAAAATAATCAATTCTAGAATAGGAAGAATGGGGAGATGAGAAATGGGTGTAGTCCCTGATTGAAGGATTGTAGAACCTCCACACATCCACCAAGCCCACCTCAGAAATTATACTAGTAATCTTTTTGGTCAACTTCTTGGGCTGAGAAGTTCGGGTGTTTGAGGAATCCAGAGAAGGGTTCAAAGTAATGTTGAAATCCCCCCCACATAATAAGATTCCCTGTGACTCAATCACTGCCCTGTCTATTATTTTTTGGTGAAAATCTGAATTTGAACCTGGCGGGATGTATACGTTGTAAAGAGTAAAATAATTTCCATTAACTTTCCCCTTAATCAGAATAAATCTGCCTTCCCTGTCTTTAATTATAGATAGATGTTCGTATGTCACCCTTCCAGATATCAAAATGGCTACCCCTCTATTATGCTTAAATCCATTGGAGGATGAAAAAACATGTTTGAAACCATACCTTTTCTCGAACTAATTCTAACTGTATATAAACTATTCCAACCTTTACAGACTGATTGGTGCTTCGTTTTATGTGTAGACACCTAGAGCAAGTTGCTGACGAGGTTTGGCGCTGTTTTGAGCAATGTTAGTGGCTTAAAAATTTGAATTTGAAAGCGTATGGCTGTGGGCCCTATGCTAACCCACTGTTTGCTATTTTGGGCTGGAGCTCTTGCCCGTGCTAGCTCAGTACTGCGTGATCAACGAAAAATGCTTCTTCCGTGGCTTAGTTGATGTATTTTCATTCAGAAAAACAGAGTTTTTTCAATTTCCGCCAAACTTACACTTTAACAAAACACTTGAGAAATCGTATTTAGCCTACATTAACACGCACTGCTTCCTTGCATCTACTTTCCATCTCCCTCTCCCTCCGTCAGAACATCTCTAATCGTCCATACGCAAAGGATTGTGGGTTATTTCTTCACGCAGGGATCCATCGATGCATCCTCCCAAAATTCTCTGAAATTCTCAAAACGAAGGACTCAGTACTTGCTAGAATTTGAAAGCATCCTTGACTTTGGAACAGTGCTTGACGAGATTTGATGACGTAACGTCCTTGAAAAAGTGGCTTGGAAGCACCAATCCTTGACTTTGAGAAACACCCATTATCATACAGTAACAATAAATACCACTACACTGCCCCCTGTTGGACAAAAATATCACTGCTGCCAATGTTGTCCAGTGAAGTTAGCAGTAGTGACACACTCACACTCAAATTGACTGTTGGTTGTTGCCAACGGTCAATTTGCCAATTGCCATCCTCTTATACAGTGATGGATTTTTCTGTTTCTTAACAGGTGATGCTCCATTCTTCTCGAGCTTGAGGGTTGTGCTTTTGGGGCACAAATATGGTGGGAAGAGTTCATCAGGAAACACCATCCTGGGCAGAGAGGAGTATGACCTGAAGGGAGGAACAGCTCAGTGTGTGAAGAGACAGGGAGAAGTAGCAGGCAGACAGGTCACTGTGGTGGACACGCCAGGGTGGTGGAGAAATGAGACCCTCAGAGACACTCCCCAGAAAACCAAACAGGCCATTGTCCAGAGTGTGTCTCTGTGTCCTCCAGGACCACATTTAGTCCTTCTAGTCATGCGCATAGATTTTGCTTTTACAGAGGACAACAGAAAAAGTATCAGGGATCATTTGGAGCTTCTTGGTAAACATGTTTGGAGTCACACAATTGTCCTTTTCACCTGTGGAGACTGGCTGGGAGACACAACTATAGAGCAGCACATTGAGAGTGAAGGAGAAACCCTGCGGTGGATCATTGGGAAATGTGGGAACAGATATCATGTTCTCAACAACGAGGACAGGACTGATGATTCACAAATAACAGAGCTGCTGGAGAAGATAGAACAGATGATGGTAAGAAATGGAGGTGCTCACTACGAAAGACCACAAGAAGAGGAGAGAAAGGGGAAAGAGGACAAGAAGAGGACAAGATGGGCGACTGTCTTCAGAGGTGCGTAATGACATACTATCTCCACTTAATTAAAGGGATTATCCGGAGTAAAATGCACTTTAGATCAATTTACAGATGATTGGGAGTACATACGTTGAGTTGACATCAGATCATGTCATTCGGATGTGTTTTGAGAGAGTTCGATTTTACTGTTTTTAGCCAAAAACTCGTTAGCCTGGAAGTGAACCGGGCATGTCCTTTCGTCGCTACAAAACGCTATTTTTATACCTCTTCTACTGTTCCAAACAACATTACACTTACGTGGTAGTGAGTAGAGGGTCCCTAAAGCCAAACCGAAGTATCCCGAGGTCTTTATGTGGTCGGCTAGAGAGTCCAGAATGAATTTAGTCAAGCCAGTACCTTTCCGGAAATGTTGCTGCTGCAGCTGGGGAACGCTTTAGCAACACTTCAACAACATTTCCGGAATTTTTTTAAGGGGTGCGCGAAATGAAGAAGGCAATGGAGGATCTACAGTAGCCTATTATGTTATAATCCTACATTGTATTTTTTACAAGGAACACAAGATAGCCTTATAGGAAGAGCACTGAGAGAAAAATTAGGCTTATCTGACTATAGCTGTTACAACTACCCATAAGCTTACAATATCCAGAGACACACTACAGTGTACTACCAGTGGATGACAAGGAGTCTGAGTATATAGCCTATTGTAGGTCTAAATCAAAACATACAATTTTCCTTTTCGAAGTTTAAGCAGAGAACTTTTAAGTCTAGCCTACACTCATCTGCTCCTCTCAGAATGTGTGTAGACCAACACATAGTCCTACCAACGATTCATATCAAGCATCTGCCATGGCTATATGACAAACAGGGGTCTGAATACAACTTCTGATAGATAAAATAAATTATTTTGAAGTGGGGGAAATGGGGAGGTATGAAAAAATGCAGAAATTTGATGTGATTTCAAAAAAGGATTTCTCGTGATTAACTATGCAGTTTGCCATAGGGCAGTAACGAAATCATGAGATATTTCACAGAGAAGAATGGGTATGACGCCGAACTGTGACATTCATTTTTGTATGTAACTGTAACCTTCAACGCTAAGTATCTCGCGAACCGTTTATCATAGAAACTAGTGGCTAGTGCCACTGGAAAGGCCAGGTTACGTAGTTTCATATGATACGCCTATTATGTCTGTGCAAAAATATCTCGCAGCAATATGACCGAAAAGAATGGGTGCGGCCGCGGCCGCGGCCGCATGGTGCGTCTCTCGGAGAAGGCGGGTCGGCAGGCGGCCCGATGGTAATACGCGGCCCGGTACCCATACCCATAGATTGAGAAACACTGGGCTAGCCCATGTAGAAACGTGTAGCTAGTGTTGTATTGTGATGCCTATCGATAGCTTGCTTAGCCTACTACTAGTGGTGCTCAACATTTAGCACCAGGCAAATGCTGGTTGATTTTGAAACTGGCTGATGAAAAAATTACCCCGGGCTCGGCTCAAATTACCCCGGGCTGAAGCCCCGGTAAAATCGGCTGGTGACGCCACTGGTCTGAACACAGCCAAAGAGTCACCCCGCATTCACACTGTCTCCGTCCGTCAACGGATCTCATTCACTTTGCATGGGGCGGACTGGAAATGCATTGTGAGTCCGTCCGTCGCTTCAGCTCCGTTGCCTCCGTCAAGAAAGTTGAGAAATGTTCAACTTTTCAGGCAGCGACGGATCCGTCAGCCAATCGGATCACATGTATGCAAATACACATACGGCAGATCCAACCTCCGTGATCCGTTGACGGACGGAGACAGTAGGCGCGTTCAAGATGGCTGCGCAGCACAAAAACTGCGCAGCACAAGATGCACGTGGTTAAAAATCTGTCCACGATGGTCTAGATGGGTGTGTTTTCGACTCGGCAGTCGGTATCACATGGCCTCAACTTATCGCGGGAGCAAGGCGTGGCCAGGCGGCTGCTCCGCAACAGAGCAGCCGGTCTGGAGGTACTGCGGAGCGCAGCGGAGCCTAGACCCTGCCTTCATGACGTCAGGTCTTTGCCCTAATTGGCTTTTACATCCCTGACGTGTGTGCAGGTGTTCAGATGCCTCCTCATATCCACAAGAGTCCGTGCGGGTCCGTGCCTCGTGATTCGTCACATGGTCAAGTCTAGACCACGGGAAGTAGAGAGTGTACAACTTCACAGCAGCGTTTGTATCCCTGCCCCTGCTGCGGCCGGCAAATCTCGCTGCTGCAAAAGGTCAACTTGAACGCGCCTAGTGTGTACGCGGGGTCACTTCACCCCATAACTCCACCCACTTCACATTTCTGAAAACGGCTTTCAAAATGGGCGAGACATTCTGAAATTTGGAGAGAGAGTGCAGCACTGCTGCAACCAATCAACCATGGTGATTTCGTGTCAATCTGGGAATGAGTGCTGCAGACATGGCTTATCACAGGTAGGCTAATCAGGGCAGCAGGCGTTGGGGCGTTTCAGTCCTAATTTGTAACGACCCGGTGGCGTAGTGTCGGACTAGAAGTGCAGGACAACGTCAGCATTCCAATAGTATTTTGGACCAACATGCCATGGCATGTCTCAAATTGTAGTATGCGCGGAGAGCAATATCTCCAATACAAAATCAGACGAAATGTTACTTTTGTTGAGAAACATGATTTTTGTCAATATTAACCCTGGTAATAGAACAGTTCACCACTTATGAGTATTTTCAATCAATCAACAGCTCAAAAAACATATTTTAGGGTGCAGTGACTCTTTAAGCGCAAGAGACTTTATTTTCGCAGAGAGAACGCATCATACTATAAATACATTCATTACAAAACCATACGACACTGAAATTTGCCCTTTGAAAATAATTTAAAATATATAATTCATGAATGTTGTGTTTGCCAAAGAGAAAGTAATCATCTCCTATATGGCTATCCTAAGCCATAAAATGTGCCAATATAATAGGCTACATTACAGCAAACAGGCTGCACATGTACAGGAAAGGTGTTATGTCCGAGATAGTCCATAAATTCAACTCTTCAACTTTCTAATCCACCGCCGACTTATTGCTGCATGGTGCTATGCCGCCTGAAAAACTTGCGTGCGCGAGTTCAGACTAGACGTGAGATTTGAGCGTATAGCACCGATCATGTTCACATTGATAAATGCCATACTTTGCGTGGAAACAAGCGTACGCCTGTTTAACGCCTGTTTTTGGTCGTACGCACTTTTCATAAATGAGGGCCACTATGAGTAAATATAGGACCTCTCATCTTGTTTCCAAATGAACAGTTTTTTAATGTTTGATTTATAGGTTTGGTGAAAAGGAATAGAGCAGAGCAGAGAGATGAACAGAGCAGAGACATAGATGATGCTGCAGCACGATTGGATGAGTTGAGTCTACAGGGAAGCATGGAAACTCCCCCAATGAGTGAGTATTAAATTACTCCCTGTGAAAAATACATAGTGCATTTAAGATTGTTACTGTAGCTATAAGCTACTGAATTCTGACTTTAGAATAAGTATGTAGCGTTTGTTTGGAATTTGTATGCTGTAACTGAAAGAGATAGATAGTCAAAACAAAACAAAGGACATCATTTGGATATAAAACAGTGTGTATGCTGCTCTCAGTCAGGCTATTCAGGGTTGATGGCAAAGTCAGGAGACACTGCTGTGGCAATACTGATGAACATAAAATAAGCAGACCAAGCAGACTTAAAAGCACAAGGATATCGGCTGACTGAGTTGCCCGTGAGTGGTGAATAAAAGTTGCTTGTCACCTTGATAAATGTTGTGTGAAAGTAGAACTGCTTTCAGTTAACCTGGAAAGCCAGCGCCAACTGCTGGACGGCAAAATTGAACATTTTGAAAACACTGCCCTGAATCTGGCAGATGGCAACTAAACCAATCACAACGCAGAGATGTGTTTTGAATCAACGCGGGCGGGGCAGAGGGCTCTGGGGCGGGGTTTTGAGGGAGCGTTGGCCTATAGGCACAGACACGGTTTGAAAGACAACGGGTTGTGCTCATCAACAATGTTCCGTTGTATCCATTCATCGGGGCCAGACTAAATTAGACATCCAATCCATTTAGGCTGGTTTATCAGGCTTGCTTTCAGTATGACTGGGTAATTGGATTTCGCCCTGCAACTCAGGCAGGAAACCTGCACATTTATCTCTCCTGCTTCCTGTCCACGTTTGTTGGAACCAATCACAAACTGGCTTATCCACCAGGCGCACCCAGATCGTTGGCCTGATTGGTTGAAGGACTATCCAAATACGTACAGAGTAATTTAAACTATGCCCATTGATCAGGCCTCTTGTGCAGTAGAAATAAAGCGCAGACTCCCCAGACTAATGTTTAATCTCAATTGAGCTTAGAGTGGTGATATCCAGACTTTGGAAATCCTGTATTCCACATGGTGTAATAATGTTTTATACTATGTTCCAGTGGCTGGTGATGACAGATCGGGGGTGTTCACAGAGGGGAGCTCAGGCTATGGCACATACTCATCAGCAGCACCTTCTGTAGCCCCCTCTGTGTGTGGTGTCCAGGGGAGGACTGGAGGGAGAGGTGAGTTACCTGTCTGGTGTTTTGTTCCGAACCCCCACGAAAACAATCGTTTTTACCTAACTTGAGTTGCTAATTCCAGCGCCTAAAGCAGGCAGGCAGCTACAGCACTACACTGTGGGGGCATGTCCTTGAGTCCCCATGTTCAAGCCCACAGAGTGTAGCGTCACTGAGTAAATGGGACAGCCTATAAATACATCAAATCTCACATTTATGCATAAAGAAAATCTAGAGACGTGTAGCAGTTTTTCCACAGCATCTGATGATAGTCTATGCCTATGGGGTGTGGTGTAGGGTGGAAGAAAAAGTAATGTCCGCAACACTGATAATTGCTCCCGGTTTAATACTGAAAAAAGTGCAACGTTTCAACCCTACTGGGTCTTCATCAGGCAAAATGCCTGATTTTTTGCCTGATGAAGACCCAGTAGGGTCGAAACGTTGCACTTTTTTAAATATTAAACCGGGAGCAATTATCAGTGTTGCGGATATTACTTTTTCTTCCATAATTACTCTCCATTTGTCCTGCACCTGCAAGGTGGGATGTGCACACAGCTACTCTCCTTGAGTGTGGTGTAGGGTGACCAGACGTCCCCAGTTTCAGGGGACAGTCCCCGTTTTTGGTTGCCTGTCCGCTGGGAAATACAGAAAAACGACCTATAGGCCAGTCAATCTAGCTCAAAAAAGGGCCAAAACTTAAACTAATTGCAATAGTAATGGTTCATACTTTTTATTGATCCTTAAACCCTCCTGCATCACATATTAAAAATCTACCCATTTATATTTAGTGGAACATACTTTTATTCAAGGTCAAAGGTAGCAATTTCCAATGCATTTTGCCATTGGGATTTACTACAGGTCAATTGGGTAAAATTTTAAACTATAGATATCAAATTGAAACTTTCACAGTTGTTTACTCACATTAAGGCAAAGATTTTTTTTTTTTTTTTTTTTTTTTTTTAATTTACTTTCACAGCAATTACAAACAAACAACAACAGCAACAAAACATATACACACACAAACAAGACAACCCCCCACCCCCTTTACTCCCCAATAAGAAACAGCATCCAAATATCGACATGTATATTCTAGCAAATCTTACCCAGGTCTTCTATTAGTCCCATCCTTCTGCCTCTTTAATTTTGACCCATCTTTCAATATATTGTTTCCTTTCCATATCATATGCCATTAAGCACTCGGTCATTGAATATGACCTAACATATTGCTTAAAACTGGCTAGGTTGAGATGTTTTTTCTCCTCTATTCTAATTATAAAGAATTTCCCCAGAAGGATAACAATGTTTTGTATACTGGTTCCACTTTTTTCTAGATCACCCAGTAGCACTGTACATAAATCCAACTGAACATTTTCGTGACATGAGGACAACCATTTTGTAACCTCAGTCCAAAAAAAGGCAACTATGGAGCAATACCAATATAAATGTTCTATAGATTCATCATCCTCATGGCAAAAGCGGCAAGAGGGTGATGAAACTATTCCCCAAATATCCAACTTCTTTCGAGATTCTAGAAACCTATATATTAATTTATATTGCATATATCTAATCTTTACATTAAGAGTTGTCTCATATATTATGTTAAATGCTTGAGTCCAAGGTATTGGTACATCAAAGACGTTTTCCCATTGCTCAAAAGTCCTGTGTGGAATAGCTACCAATTTATTTTCTCTCAAATAAAAGTTGTATATTAACTTATTTATTTTTTTCATATTAATCCATGAAGTATTTTTCATACTGGGTCTACATACTAAATTGACTTCCCTTTTTTTCTTAATATTCTTCTTCCACGTTAGTGGCAGAGATCCTAATAATTGATTATATTGCTGAATAGTACAAGTTGTTCCATAAGTCTCTGTTATTTCTTTAAATGTCATAACATCTCCTTTTACATTAATTATATCATTGACAAATAGAATTCCTTTCTTTAGCATTTGTTCAAAACAAAATGTGTGTTTGTTTATTAACATATTTGAATTGAACCATAACAACTGCTGTCTTATCTGCTCACTATTTTCCGGAGGTTGATAGCCTACTGAAAATAAAGCCAGCATTGAAGTGCTTCTGACTGAAAAACAGACATCTTTTTAGATATTTGACTAATCATTGAAAAAAGTCCAGGCTGTATTTATAGAAATGGAAACAAGCTTCTATTGAATAATGGATGAACCAATTTGATGAGTTTTGTTGAAAACCAATCAGGGTTATGGTAGTATGTGGGCATCAGAGAGGCTTTCAATGATAGAGTTAATGCCTTTAAATTCAAAAGCTTAATTCCACCTATATTATAATCATTATAAAGGTATGAACGCTTTATTTTGTCATTTTTGTTGCTCCATATGAATGTAAATATTTAAATATTTAAGGCAAAGATTTTTTGTATTGCAAGTTTTCTGAAATGTGATGTTTAGATATGCAAATGAGACCAGTTTTCAATAATTTGCATATATTTCTAGAAAACTAAATCTGAACAATAGGTACAGTCAGCTTCAAAATAATTGCTGCATTTTGCTTCTATATTGGATACCAAAAGCCTATGCAAAGGGAATATTAGATATTACTTCATATCACCTCAGAAATGAGGAAATCAAGTCAAGTCAAAATCAATGCGTTTCAATGGAAGTACATTATAGAACAAATGATTGTCAATGATATGGTATGATGGAAGTATCTCAAGTCACATGCCAAGTCACATAAGGAAGATATTGACCTTTAGACAACATATCAAGTGAGTTGGAATGCACTGACTTCAGTACCTTCCGGAAATGTCGCTGCGGCAGCTGCGCAACGTTTCAACAACACTTTACTAACATTTCCGGAAAGGTACTGACTCGATTAAATTCATTCTGGACTCTCTATCCGACCACATAAAGACGTGAGGATACTTCGGTTTGGCTTTAGGGACCCTCTACTCACTACCACGTAAGTGTAGCGTTGTTTGGAACAGTAGAAGAGGTATAAAAATAGCGTTTTGTAGTGGCGAAAGGACCTGCCCCGGTCACTTCCAGGCTAACGAGTTTTGGCTAAAAACGGTGAACTCGAACTTTCTCAAAATACATCCGAATGACATGATTTTGGTGTCAACTCAACGTATGTACTCCCAATAGTCCGAAAAATTGATCTAAAGTGCATTTCACTCCGGATTATCCCTTTAAGGTTGAGCAGATGGCTAATGAAGGATTCTTTGCTACAGCTGTAGCTTAATGAGCACTACGTAACAATCCATTTCTGCCGCCAAAGCGTCTCAACGTTAAGTCTATGGGATTTTTGGACTCTTTTATCGTAAATATCTCAAAAAGTATAAAGTTCACAAATGTGAAAAATACATTTTACAAATCTCCGTTTTAAGACCTTTGTAAGAGTGCTTGAATGACGTCAAACGGTTCAGTGGTTTTAGAACCTTTGATCGTTGATTTTGGTCGGAAGAAGAATAACTATAAGAAGAACAGTGATAACAGTAGGCTACATTGCATTGACATGCAATGTAATTAGGGAGGATGAAGGCATAGTTCTCTGTCCATTCATCATTAAAGATCCTGTTTTCGCTGTTAACTTTTCTCTTCAGATTTTTTGAGAGTGCCATGTTTTGACAGCTAACAGCAAAGCGTGGAAATGTTTTCTGGTGTTTTTTTTATTTATTTTTTTAAACACACAGGATATAATAGCGCCCCCAATGACCAGTTAACAAATTTAACCTACATCAGCCTGCTTGGATGTCTCTGCTCTGACATTTCAAGAGCGCCTATAATTTTTACCTCCTCCGATATTAATTAATTAAATTAGCCATCGTTTTGGTTGTGAACTTGTGGCCCGCTATGTGATGGCTTGGAAAATATCTGGCCCGAGGCCAAACTTAATTGCCGACCCCTGGTGTAGACTGACAGGAAGGGAATGGGAGAGAGAGTAGGGGTGGGATCCAGAAAGGACAAATCGACAGGGAATCGAACCCGGGTCGCCCGGGTGCAGGTGCCCCAGCCAGTAGCGCCACGACTGGGGCCATTCAGTTTCACTTTTGAGTGAGGATATTACTGCACCATATATGTTACTGCGACATATACGTTTTTAAATCTATATGTGTTTTATTTTCATTGCAGGTGACAATCTCAGCCGACCACACACACATCTCAGACAGCATCTGAAGCCCCCTCAGAACGAGACTCTGTGATGTCAGCAGCTACCAGCTCTGGGATTGGTTCGCTAACGTCTGGAAGACAGGAAGGATGGAGGGAACATAAGAGACCAGCGGTGGAGGAGAAGGTCAGCAGCTCAGAACAGGAGGAGAGTCCAGAAGAGGAAGGAGGAGGGAACTGGCATCTGAACGCTTCTGAAAAGATCACAGATTAGTTCATTTAATTCTTTACTCTCTTTCTTTCTACATGTAGCTCTCTCTCTCTCTCTCTCTGTACCAAAGTTTCCATCCCTATATTTTACGATTGAATGTTCTTATTGAAAAGACAAAAGTTGTCTTTCACTTCCACTTGTCACTGTTGATTTACTGTTAGTTTCAACTATCGCTTGGATTAGAGGATGTAGTACTGCATAGCACTGAACAATGTATAGTAGGGCTAAGCATTTAATCGCAATCACGAATATGTGTTTAAGACGATGTTAAAAATGTGAAATCGTAAAGTCAATTTTTCACCTATGTTTGCAAGTGTTGAAAATAATTTTGTATTTTTTCTTAATATGAATCATTTAAAACTAATTATTAAGAATTAATATTATTTAATAAGAGCAAGATTTGCACTTAAATGCCAATGGGGAAATTATTTGCAAAATATTTTGTTCAAATCAAATGTGATTTTTGGGCAAAATCAAACAGCCCTACTGTACAGTATATGTATGCATAGATAGTCAGATAAAAAAAAAAGACTGAGACTGTTCTATAATCTAGGTCTATAATCTATAGTTATATCATTTACTGTATAATCATAACCATCTATGTTTTTTTCAGTAAATGCTGGATGGGCTATTCAATGATTTTATATTTATGACTTTTTATTGTTAATCACTGTATTCTAACAACAAAAATAATAAAACTGGGGGCATGTGGGCCTTTCAAAAGACTGAGGTCCAAAGTCGTTCTATTTGAAGGATAGGTCTGGGCCATCTGCTGATCTGCACTGGTTTGGTCCAAATGCTCCTCAGACCAGGCCTCACAAAAATTTAGTTTTGAAAGCCTGTATGTTACAACCAATCGAGATGAGCAGAAAAGGGAGCAATGCTTTGGTAAATGTCAGCCATTCGTAAGTTGTCATGGAGCTTGATGTGACTGCTTATACTGTCACATCTTTGGCAAGGTAGCATCAAGCTGGCGAATAGCCCTCAGTAACCTCATAGGACCCCTCATTACTGCATTGTAATCAAGATGGCGACTAGGCTAGCCCTCAGTGACCTCAGCACCGGCTCTGGAGCACTTCTGCCGCCCCTCTCATGGGACCCCTGGGCAGGATGGCATCAAGCTGGTGACCAGGCTGTGCCCTGCTGCCGGTCTCATAGGACCCCTGGGCAAGATGACAATAAGGTGGTGACCAGGCTGTGCCCTGCTGGTCTCATAGGACCCCTGGGCAAGATGACAATAAGGTGGTTACCAGGCTGTGCCCTGCTGCCGGTCTCATAGGACCCCTGGGCAAGATGACAATAAGGTGGTTACCAGGCTGTGCCCTGCTGCCGGTCTCATAGGACCCCTCATCTGCTTGGTGCTGTAGATCTTTCCTGATTAATGAATATTATTTCCATTTGATACATTTGTGAGAACATTCAATGTATGACGCAACTAATCATCTCCTACTGGACATACTGTAACTACGCTGGTTTGTCTCTCTCTACTGGGATAGCAGGATTATCACAGCCACTGCCAGCTGATGCGAGCTAGTGCTGACAGGTTGGGCTACACACACACACACACACACACACACACACACACACACACACACACACAACGTGCCAACTTCTTGTGATTTGGTGTGTTAGAACTCCCCCAGCTCGTTTTGGATAATTGAATGTATGGGGGACCACACATGGATAAAGAGTTAACAAACAGAGGTATTTATGAAAGTATTATGTATGAAAAACATGAAGTGCAGTCAGTGTTAGTGAGATGGTAAGAAAGTAGAGTTGTAGTGTAAATCGGAGTAATGTGTAAAATCCAAGTAATTATAAAGTACAAAAGCAACACAAGCTGCCATGGAGAGAGGGAACCCCAGACCAACACAGGTACAGTAGCCCCTTATATAGGACAGGTGCCCCAATACAGGTACAGTAGCCCCTTATATAGGACAGGTGCCCCAATCAGGTGACCAGCAGCACCTGTGCCCTGACTCCACCCTGCAACATAAGCCCCTTCTCAACCTCTCTCCTCGGTCCCCGGTCCTCCGACTCGTTCCCACTGATCTATACAGAACACTGGATAGACTATCTGGACTATCCCATTGTTGCCACCCCATCATTATTTGTCTAGATCAGTGGGAACGAGGACCGAGGAAGGAAGGGAGGATAGATAAAAAAGATGAATGAGAAGCGCCCATAGAAAGACAGGCAGGCAGGCCGTAGCACCTCTACCCTAAAAGACAGAGGACCCTCTGTTAAAATCAGAACCCAAACCAAATATACTTGAATAAACTAATCGAAACAGTGATAGAAGTGTCAAAATCAACAACAAATTGAAATGTCAAAATCCTCAGAGGATCAGTCACTCATCTTACTTTGTTCCAGACATGAATGTGATAAACGATAGAGCATGAACCCACACCTTTCTCCTCAGAGCTCCGGTTAGGTCTTTCCTGTTCACCTTCATTTAATGAGAGAGGTGTTAGAATCTGTCTGTTTTACCCCTTAGCTCTACACAGCACTAGAATAAGCAGTGTAGAGGTCAAAGTGATTGTGAAATAAATAATTGAATGCATAACATATTTTGAAGTTGCTGATGTCCCCATACGTTTCTGTGTAGTGTGTTAGTATCTCATTTGGTCATCCAAGCAGAGTCGGCCTTCCTCTCTCCTCCTCCTCCCTTGGAGTGGCGCCGACACTGGGGGGTCAAAGGTCATTCAGTAGAAATCGGTCTTTTTCTCTTCTGCTCAGAAGGGCTCTAACTGTTCTAATACAGTTCTATTCTGTTCTAATAGCTGTATTCAAAACAGCTATCATTTCTAAGATGCTGATGATTATTTAAGGAAAGTTTGTTTAAATGCCAGGCACAAGACTCCAAGAGGCGCCACAGTATACTGTAGGTTGTAAAACCTTTAATGATTACTTGTTACAGGAACGCACCAAAGTTCACTCTGAGCCTGCCAGCATTATGTCTTTGGTGACTTCATAGCCATGAAATCACTGTGAGAGTAGAGGTAAGTGTGGTCTATATAATTTAAACAAAGTATGAAATGTAGATTTGCTCAAAAGTATTGAGTGTGTTGCAATAATGGACCGGTGCTAAACTGTTATAGGCTTATTTGCATTCGGTGGGCAAGGACTGGATTTGTGCTCGTAGCTCACCTACAGCATTATCCTCACGGGATCAAAAGAGTATACTGTATACTATACTTAGTTCACCATAAACAACACTGGAGTTCTGTTGTAGCCGATGCCTTCTGGTATGAATCTTCAATGTGTTTTGGTTCCAAATGTTTCAGCTCTGTTTACTTCTCATTTAAAAAATAGACAGAGAAGCATTAAGCCCAGGAGGGCATGCCATGCCAGTTTATAGGCGGGAGAGACTGACTCCAGAACAGCACAGTGTTTGATGTTGTCTCCCTGGTACTGTATGTCCAAATACTGTCAGTTGAGTTATTGGTGTGATCCTAATACTGTAATAATGAGGATCACCCGCAGAAGTAGAATGAGTTCAAAGTCCAGTTTAGTCCAGTGATGTTGACGAAAGAGAGACGGGATAGAACAGAATGTCGTGGTAAGTGCAAGTTAAGTGTGTTGGGTTGTTAGTGGGGGAGGTGGATCACATGGAAGAGCTGGGTGTTTTGAAAGGGTTTGTTTTCAGTAAGATGGTAGGGACTTCACAGACATTAGCACACTAACGTGTGCCCATAATGACGCTGACGTTTACATGCTCAGTCTCAGTCTCTCCATGTTACGGTTACAAAATGGAGGACTGATGCACAGAATGCAGGAAGAACAGCGGCCCTCCGCTCTCCTCCTCCCTTGGAGTGGTGCCTAAACTGGGGGTCAAAGGTCATTCAGTAGAAACCAGTCAGACAGACTCATTTCTCAAAACATTTGTAGTCTTCTTTTTCTGTTTTGCTCAAAAGGGCACCGTTCTAAGTTTTTTTTAAAACTCCAGACACAAGAGGTTACGAAATACCACAGTATACTCTAGGTTGTAAAATCTTTAATGATTACTTGTTTCAGGAATGCACCGAAGTTCACTGACTCTGCCAGCGTCATGTCTTTGGTGACATAAAGCTATGAAATCACAGTGGAAGTAGAGGTAAGTGTGGCCTATATAATTTAAACTGAGAGCAAAGTGTAAAGTGTAGATTTGTTCAAAGGGTTTGTGTAGGTTGCAAGAATGGGTTGGTGCTGATGGTAATAATGTCATACTTATTATGACCGTCGCTAGCGTAGCTAGCATAGCGGTCATATAGTTCTTCATATAAGTTTTTTTTTTTTTCCCCGTCATCGACTTTTGAATTTTTGGTCAACGATTCCCGGGACACCGTAACACCGGGGCACATGAAACTTGGTGGGCATGTAGCCCCAGGAGAATTTTACGAAAAAAAACCATTTCATCCCCGGGGGCCTCTCCACCCCCGCGCTGGCCCTCCCGAAAGCCGAAAATTTCAGTTTTTCCAAAATAACTACTTGAACCGTGGCACCAAGGATAACGAAATGTTTATGGTATGTTGGTCTCAAGAGCCCACATCAACTTATCTTATAACCAGTCTTTTGTGATTTGCACCCCCATGGTAAAAAATGAAAATGCAAAATAATATTGCTTTAATTGCCCCTATCTTCAGGTGAGATGCTATGAACTGCACCAAATTTCATGTGTATGATTAACCTGACACAAAAGAGTATAGAAGTACCAAGAGGCGAAACTCAATAGAATGTTCCATTGCAACAATCACGCCCATGACCCAGCTGTAGCGCCGCCATCTTGGACTGAAGGCAACGCAACTGTCATAGAATTCGGTTTATGTGGAACGACACGGGTACGGGAATTAGGCAGTAGTTTTTAATATTATAGGCTACGTTAATAGCCTAAACTAAAACGGCGTGTTGAATAATGCACATCAACATAATGCTTATGAATCCGTATAATAAATACATTTCGTCATAGTTTGAAGCTGTCAAATAGACAATTTATTTACCCCAATAATTTTGAAGATAACTCCGTTTTCCTCTGCCGGCCAGCAGATGAACAAGGGCTTGGCTTTTTGTCTAGTGGGTTAATTGCTGACAACGCACACACTGTATAGCCTACAACATTGTATTAATAAACTTAAACTTTTTAGCGACCATTCAATAAACTCTGTTTTGGTTGCATTAAGATTGCATGGGCATCTCTTAAAGGAGCCACAGCACAATTTTACAACAGCCCATGTTCCTCATGAAATGATTGACAAATTCCTTGAAAAAGCCAAAGCACAATGAACTGTGAGTAGGCTACAGTAGATGAACGGGACAACACATTAGTCAAGAAAGAATATGTAATAGTAATAGAAAATTCATCACAAAATGAACAGTAATGAATTTGGTGATGGTAAGTAGCCTACATTTCTGCCTGCATTTCACAAAACAAATTTATTTTACAGTTATTTAATTTCAATTAGTATTATTCTAATTCAATTAATCTCAAATCATAATAACGCTGTACAACATATATTAGGCTACATTATGAAAGTTAATTTATATTTACAGATGGTTTAGCTTTAAGGAGCGTTGTTCCTATGGAACACCCCCCCCCCCCCCCACCACCACCCCACAACATTCAAAATCAATTGTAGGCACCATATTACTATGAAGCATAGTAATGTTATACAGGCCCTAGCCTATACTGTCTTGTGGATTTTCCATGGGGAAATAGTTAGGCCTACAAAGTCAACGGCTGAATCATCGTCAACTCTTTAACATAGTAGACCTCTGAAGTTCAGTTCGCCTTCAAAAAAGCTGCCATGTTTGAGATCCGGTGTTACCAGATATACGGTGACTGAGATTCTGAGTTTCTATGGGTGGAGTCGGGTGGATTTCGTGTAAATATTTAGAAAAGGAAGGATGTCGATCGTGCGCGCGCATCTATAGAGATACGGTGCCTCTCAACATCTCTCCTCGATCCTCAATGCTCGGTCCTCGAGGCGTTTCCCCACTGATCTATAACTAACACTGGATAGACAATCCTATTGAATCAAAGGGAACTGAGAATTATGGCACAGATGTTAGAAACAGTACAACATGTTTTTGAATAGAGATGGGACAGGGGAGTGTGGTGGTGATTTGTGCCAGCGGGGACGTTGTGCTACCCCCTGTTTCTAGGGCAGTGGCTCCCAACCTTTATGGCTCACGGCACCCCTATTTTTTTTACGTTTTACTCTCAACCTCCCTTGTGCATTATTTGAACTTCCATGCCATTTTATTTAACCTTGTGATATGTTGGATAGGCCAGGGGTTCTCAATGTTGTTGGTTCCAAGGACCCCTTTTAGGGGATAACATTTTCCGAGGACCCCCTTGTAACTGTAACAGTTAACCATTCGTATTATCTGAAGTTGTGGCCGGGTCCACTATCCCAAGTTACTGTAATGTGGGTAGGACCAAATAGACACAATTTGCTTGTTTTATGGGTGACAACAGCATCATCTTTTCAAAATGTTAACTTTATAATTTCAAGCAAATTATTTCGCGGACCCCTTGGTTATGGGTCACGGACCCCAAGGGGTCCCCGGACCCCACTTTGAGAACCACTGGGATAGGCCATAACTGTTGTTATAAACATTACTATGAGAAGGTGAGGTTTGTCTCATTTGTGTTTTATTCAAATGAACCACTCTCTTTAAACTTTTGAAAAAATAGTGAACAGAATATGAACAGAAATAGGAATATTATTTTGATTATTTTGATTTGAAGTCTTTATTGTCCACTACTGTGGAAATTCATCTTTGGCCCCACAACATATAGCACACACAGGCAAGACTACACAACAAGTACAACATAGAGCAAACACAGACAGAGGCTACACAGCAAGTACAACATAGAGCACACACAGACAGAGACTACACATCAAGTACAACATAAGGCAGACATAAACAGAGACTACACAGGAAGTACACAACATAGAGCAAACACAGACAAAGACTCAACAGCAAGTACAACAAAAAAGTAAACACAAACAAAGATTACACAGCAGGTACAACATATAGCACAAACAAGTCTGCACAGCAGATATGGGGACATGGACATGGGCAAAGGGGTTAAATTATCAATAAAAACAGTAAAATGAATAATAAGTTAATAGATAACGGTATAAAAGATTTCTTAAACATATTTCTACTGGATGTAGGTACTCTGTACCACCCCTTGTGTTGACAACAAGTTATAACGGTATAAAAGATTTCTTAAACATATTTCTACTGGATGTAGGTACTCTGTACCACCCCTTGTGTTGACAACAAGTTCTTTGGTCTTAGTGGGGTTTAGGACAAGGGCACTTTCCTCACACCAAGCCACAAGGCGGTGGATGTGATTAAGGTAGGTCCGCTCCAAATCCACATTCCCCCTGACCGTTAGACCAACCATTGCCATATCATCGGCATATTTGAATAGGCTAAAATTACTACCACAGATCTGCATTTCATTGATGTACATGGAGAATAACACAGGACATAGAACACAGCCTTGAGGCACACCAGTGTTTAAAACAACCTCATCAGACATGGTACCCTGTACAGAGACCCTTTGAGGACGATCAGTTAAAAAGTCCTTAATCCATAATACAAGGTGCCCATTTGTCTCCAGTTTTGATAATCGTTTTAAAAGGATGTCAGTCTTGACCGTATTAAAAGCTGAACTAAAATCAATTAACAAAATCCTAGCGTAGGCCTCTGGGAGTTGGATGTGCTTGCTAACCATGTGAATGAGAGTTAGAGTGGAATCCTCAGTACCTCTTTGTGCCTTATATGCAAACTATAAGTTGTAATAACTTTAAATAAACCTTAAATGAGTCATTTGGTATTGAATTGGTCTAGCTTTTATAAACCATTACAGTTTCTGAGATTAAAATATACCTTTTTACTTCAATAATCAATGGCACAATTTACTCCAATGCATTCTCTCCAAAGGCACAACTTACCACGCATTGGGGGCAAATTGTGCCACAAGACCACTTTTTTTCAGAAAGCTATCCTTAAATACAACATTTCAGATCGAAAATGATTGTTCCCAGACATGCATCACATCCTGAAACATTCATGTTGTAGTTTGAAGCATTACTACCATGGCCTCACTTTAAACTCACTTTAAAGTGTAACTGCACCCCATAACTCCACCCACTTCACATTTCTGAAAAAGGCTTTCAAAATGGGCGGGACGTTCTGAAATTTGGAAGGGAGGGGCACACACGAACCATGGTGATTTCATGTCAATCTGGGAATGAGTGCTGCAGACATGGCTTATCACAGGTAATCAGGGCAGCAGGTGTTGGGCCTTTCATTCCTAATTTGTAACCACTCGGTGACGTAGAGTCGCCAGAGCAGTGCAGGACTACGTCAGCATTTTGGACCAAAATACCATGGCATGTTTCAACCTGTAGAAGGCGCGGAGAGCTTTATCTCCAATACAAAATGATACCAAATGTTACTTTTTACTTCAGTTTTATTCTTTATTAACCCTGTTAATATTAACCCTGTTAATGTTGTAGTTCACCACTTATGAGTAATTTCAATCAATCAACAGCTCATAAAACATATTTTAGGGTGCAGTTACTGTACACTTTAAGTAAAAACTGGCACAACTTATTGTGGGAAAGTGGGGTGAGGCTCTGAAGGATTAGAAGACCAAATTATATCAATTCCAAGTTCCAGTAAACACATTCTCAGCCTCAGAAGCCTGAATAATGTGGAATTGTGTCAAAGGGTCAATCTAGCACCTACAAAGCCTACTTGCCTTCCAGTCATGAGTTCAGTTATGTTTGACACGCTTAATTCCTGAACCCCAACAATGCTGGTGTCCATTTATTTTAATTATTTTATTATTTTATTTTCTCTTAACATTTCATTCGAAAGGAACATCAGGTTTGAGTTGGAGGGAGTCAGAGAACAGGGAGAGGGACTGAAGAGACACAAGTGATGGATGCAGCAACAACACACACAACGACTGGTGAGTGACCCAAGTTTACCATCATTATGGCAATATACAACTTCATGAGGGCTCTCTAATTAATATGTGTTTGTGTGACCGTGCATGATCAGGAGTTGTCCCCCACCTCACAGATATGAGGATTGTGCTGCTGGGATATGTAAATTCTGGGAAGAGTTCGTCTGGAAACACCATCCTGGGCAGAGAGGAGTTTGATCTGAAGAGAAGAACAGCTCAGTGTGTGAAGAGACAGGGAGAAGTAGCAGGCAGACAGGTCACTGTGGTGGACACTCCAGGATGGTGGGCAAATGAGAGCCTCAACGAGTCCTGTCAGCTCACTAAACAGGAAATTGAGCTCAGTGTATCTCTGTGTCCTCCAGGACCTCACGTTATCTTACTGATTGTTAAAGTAGGTGATCCTATCCAGCAAGATGGCATTAAAAACATCCAAGAACATCTGGAGTTTGTCAGTGACAGAGTCTGGAGTCACACTATGGTGCTGTTTGCCCGTGGAGACCGGCTGAGAAACGCAACTATTGAGCAGTACATTGAGAGTGAAGAACACCTCAGATTTCTGGTAGAAAAATGTGGGAACAGATATCATGTCATCAACAATAAGAACAAATGTGACAGAACACAGATCACAAAGCTGATGGAGAAGATGGAGGAAGTTATTGCTGGAAATGGAGGCCATCACTATGAGATGGACAGAAAGAGACTGGAAAAAGTAAAGGAGAGGAAGGAGAAAGAAGAAGAAAGAGCAACAGAGAGACTGATGAAGGTGGAGAGGCAAAGACAACACCTCCAGTCACTGAAGCGTAAGTTCACCTGAGTCTCTTGTTTTTTTTATTTAAAAAAAATACACAATTTTACATAACAAAGTTATTTGTTTAGTACAATAATTTAATTCAACAAACATTCCCCCAAGCTTTTTAAGAAAACTGTAATATATTTAGGCTTATTTCATGTGTTCTATTTTGCAGAAACATCACCCACCCTCTCAGAATTCAGAGTTGTGCTGCTGGGATACAAAGGATCTGGAAAGAGTTCATCAGGGAACACCATCCTGGGCAGAGATGAGTTTGACCTGAAGAGAAGAACAGCTCAGTGTGTGAAGAGACAGGGAGAAGTAGCAGGCAGACAGGTCACTGTGGTGGACACTCCAGGATGGTGGAAGAACATCAACCTCAAAGGCACTCCTGAGTTCACTAAACAGGAGATTTTGCTCAGTGTTTCTCTGTGTCCTCCAGGTCCTCATATTCTCTTACTGTTTGTAAACGTAGGTAATTCTTACACACAGGATGACATTAGAAACATCCAAGAACATCTGGAGTTTGTCAGTGACAGAGTCTGGAGTCACACCATGGTGCTGTTTACCCGTGGAGACTGGCTGGGAAACGCAACTATTGAGCAGTACATCGAGTGTGAAGAACAACTCAGATATCTGGTAGAAAAATGTGGGAACAGATATCATGTTCTCAACAATGAGGACAAAAGTGACACAAAACAGATCTCGGAGCTAATGGAGAAGATGGAGGAAGTTATTGCTGGAAACGGGAATCATCACTATGAGATGGACAGAAAGAGACTGGAGGAGGTAAAGAACAGGAGAGACGGAGCAACAGAGAGACTTATGAAGGTGGAGAGGCAAAGACTACACCTCCAGTCACTGAAGCGTAAGTTCACCTGAGTCTCCTGTGTTTTTAATAAAAAAGTACATTTTTACAGAACAAAACTATTTGTTTAATACAATAATTAGATTCAGCAAACATTCCCCCAAGCTTTCGAAATTAAATCAAATGTTTGAATACTGCGCAGAGATTATTATACATGCAATAGAAAAGCCTTTATGGAATCCATGTAAAGAGTTTTTAAGAAAACAGTAATATATATTTAGGCTTATTTCATGTGTTCTATTTTGCAGAAAAAGCACCCCCCATCTCAGAATTCAGAGTTGTGCTGCTGGGATACAAAGGATCTGGAAAGAGTTCATCAGGGAACAACATCCTGGGCAGAGAGGAGTTTGACCTGAAAAGAAGAACAGCTCAGTGTGTGAAGAGACAGGGAGAAGTAGCAGGCAGACAGGTCACTGTAGTGGACACTCCAGGATGGTGGGCAAATGAGAACCTCAACGAGTCCTGTCAGCTCACTAAACAAGAGATTGTGTTCAGTGTGTCTCTGTGTCCTCCAGGACCTCATATTATCTTGCTGATTGTACAAGTAGGTGATCAAGATGGCATTGAAAGTATCCAAGAACATGTTGACTTTGTCAGTGACAGAGTCTGGAGTCACACCATGGTGCTGTTTACCCATGGAGACTGGCTGGGAGACACAGCTATTGAGCAGTATATTGAGAGTGAAGAACACCTCAGATCTCTGATAGAGAAATGTGGGAACAGATATCATGTTCTCAACAATGAGGACAAAAGTGACACAACACAGATCACAAAGCTGATGGAGAAGATGGAGGAAGTTATTGCTGGAAACGGAGGCCATCACTATGAGATGGACAGACAGAGACTGGAAAAAGTAAAGGAGAGGAAGGAGAAAGAAGAAGAAAGAACAACAGAGAGACTGATGAAGGTGGAGAGGCAAAGACAACACCTCCAGTCACTAAAGCGTAGGTCCACCTGACTTTCTTGTTTTTTTTATTTAAAAAAAAAAAATACACAATTTTACATAACAAAGTTATTTGTTTAGTACAATAATTTAATTCAACAAACATTCCCCCAAGCTTTTTAAGAAAACTGTAATATATATTTAGGCTTATTTCATGTGTTCTATTTTGCAGAAACATCACCCACCCTCTCAGAATTCAGAGTTGTGCTGCTGGGATACAAAGGATCTGGAAAGAGTTCATCAGGGAACACCATCCTGGGCAGAGAGGAGTTTGACCTGAAGAGAACAACAGCTCAGTGTGTGAAGAGACAGGGAGAAGTAGCAGGCAGACAAGTCACTGTGGTGGACACTCCAGGATGGTGGAAGAACATCAACCTCAAAGGCACTCCTGAGTTCACTAAACAGGAGATTTTGCTCAGTGTTTCTCTGTGTCCTCCAGGTCCTCATATTCTCTTACTGTTTGTACAAGCAGGTAATTCTTACACACAGGATGACATTAGAAACATCCAAGAACATCTGGAGTTTGTCAGTGACAGAGTCTGGATTCACACCATGGTGCTGTTTACCCGTGGAGACTGGCTGGGAAACGCAACTATTGAGCAGTACATTGAGTGTGAAGAACAACTCAGATATCTGGTAGAGAAATGTGGCAACAGATATCATGTTCTCAACAATGAGGACAAAAGTGACACAAAACAGATCTCGGAGCTCATGGAGAAGATGGAGGAAGTTATTGCTGGAAACGGGAATTATCACTATGAGATGGACAGAAAGAGACTGGAGGAGGTAAAGAACAGGAGAGACAGAGCAACAGAGAGACTGATGAAGGTGGAGAGGCAAAGACTACACCTCCAGTCACTGAAGCGTAAGTTCACCTGAGTCTCCTGTGTTTTTAATAAAAAAGTACATTTTTACATAACAAAACTATTTGTTTAATACAATAATTAGATTCAGCAAACATTCCCCCAAGCTTTCCAAATTAAATGAAATGTTTGAATACTGTGCAGAGATTATTATACATGCAATAGAAAAGCCTTTATGGAATCCATGTAAAGAGTTTTTAAGAAAACAGTAATATATATTTATTTAGGCTTTTTTCATGTGTTCTATTTTGCAGAAAATGCACCCCCCATCTCAGAATTCAGAGTTGTGCTGCTGGGATACAAAGGATCTGGAAAGAGTTCATCAGGGAACACCATCCTGGGCAGAGAGGAGTTTGATCTGAAGAGAAGAACAGCTCAGTGTGTGAAGAGACAGGGAGAAGTAGCAGGCAGACAGGTCACTGTAGTGGACACTCCAGGATGGTGGGCAAATGAGAGCCTCAACGAGTCCTGTCAGCTCACTAAACAGGAAATTGAGCTCGGTGTATCTCTGTGTCCTCCAGGACCTCATGTTATCTTACTGATTGTTAAAGTAGGTGATCCTATCCAGCAAGATGGCATTAAAAACATCCAGGAACATCTGGAGTTTGTCAGTGACAGAGTCTGGAGTCACACTATGGTGCTGTTTGCCCGTGGAGACTGTCTGGGAAACGCAACTATTGAGCAGTACATTGAGAGTGAAGAACACCTCAGATCTCTGGTAGAGAAATGTGGGAACAGATATCATGTTCTCAACAATGAGGACAAAAGTGACACAACACAGATCTCGGAGCTGATGGAGAAGATGGAGGAAGTTATTGCTGGAAACGGGGGCTGTCACTATGAGATGGACAGAAAGAGACTGGAGGAAATAAAGGAGAGAAAAGAGAAAGAAGAAGAGAGAGCAACAGAGAGACTGATGAAGGTGGAGAGGCAAAGACAACTTCTCCAGTCACTAAAGCGTAGGTCCACCTGACTTTCTTGTTTTTTTTTTTATTTAAAAAAAATACACAATTTTACATAACAAAGTTATTTGTTTAGTACAATAATTTAATTCAACAAACATTCCCCAAAGCTTTTTAAGAAAGCTGTAATATATATGTAGGCTTATTTCATGTGTTCTATTTTGCAGAAACATCACCCACCCTCTCAGAATTCAGAGTTGTGCTGCTGGGATGCAAAGGATCTGGAAAGAGTTCATCAGGGAACACCATCCTGGGCAGAGAGGAGTTTGATCTGAAGAGAAGAACAGCTCAGTGTGTGAAGAGACAGGGAGAAGTAGCAGGCAGACAAGTCACTGTGGTGGACACTCCAGGATGGTGGAAGAACATCAACCTCAAAGGCACTCCTGAGTTCACTAAACAGGAGATTTTGCTCAGTGTTTCTCTGTGTCCTCCAGGTCCTCATATTCTCTTACTGTTTGTACAAGTAGGTAATTCTTACACACAGGATGACATTAGAAACATCCAAGAACATCTGGAGTTTGTCAGTGACAGAGTCTGGAGTCACACCATGGTGCTGTTTACCCGTGGAGACTGGCTGGGAAACGCAACTGTTGAGCAGTACATCGAGTGTGAAGAACACCTCAGATCTCTGGTAGAGAAATGTGGGAACAGATATCATGTTCTCAACAATGAGGACAAAAGTGACACAAAACAGATCACAAAGCTGATGGAGAAGATGGAGGAAGTTATTGCTGGAAACGGAGGCCATCACTATGAGATGGACAGAAAGAGACTGGGAAAAGTAAAGGAGAGGAAGGAAAAAGAAGAAGAAAGAGCAACAGAGAGACTGATGAAGGTGGAGAGGCAAAGACAACACCTCCAGTCACTAAAGCGTAGGTCCACCTGAGTTTCTTGTTTTTTTTTTATTTAAAAAAAATACACAATTTTACATAACAAAGTTATTTGTTTAGTACAATAATTTAATTCAACAAACATTCCCCCAAGCTTTTTAAGAAAGCTGTAATATATATTTAGGCTTATTTCATGTGTTCTATTTTGCAGAAACATCACCCACCCTCTCAGAATTCAGAGTTGTGCTGCTGGGATGCAAAGGATCTGGAAAGAGTTCATCAGGGAACACCATCCTGGGCAGAGAGGAGTTTGATCTGAAGAGAAGAACAGCTCAGTGTGTGAAGAGACAGGGAGAAGTAGCAGGCAGACAGGTCACTGTAGTGGACACTCCAGGATGGTGGACAAATGAGAGCCTCAACGAGTCCTGTCAGCTCACTAAACAAGAGATTGTGTTCAGTGTGTCTCTGTGTCCTCCAGGACCTCATATTATCTTACTGTTTGTAAAAGTAGGTGATCCTATCAAGAAAGATGGCATTAAAAACATCCAAAAACATCTGGAGTTTGTCAGTGACAGAGTCTGGATTCACACCATGGTGCTGTTTACCCGTGGAGACTGGCTGGGAAACGCAACTATTGAGCAGTACATTGAGTGTGAAGAACAACTCAGATATCTGGTAGAGAAATGTGGCAACAGATATCATGTTCTCAACAATGAGGACAAAAGTGACACAAAACAGATCTCGGAGCTCATGGAGAAGATGGAGGAAGTTATTGCTGGAAACGGGAATTATCACTATGAGATGGACAGAAAGAGACTGGAGGAGGTAAAGAACAGGAGAGACAGAGCAACAGAGAGACTGATGAAGGTGGAGAGGCAAAGACTACACCTCCAGTCACTGAAGCGTAAGTTCACCTGAGTCTCCTGTGTTTTTAATAAAAAAGTACATTTTTACATAACAAAACTATTTGTTTAATACAATAATTAGATTCAGCAAACATTCCCCCAAGCTTTCCAAATTAAATGAAATGTTTGAATACTGTGCAGAGATTATTATACATGCAATAGAAAAGCCTTTATGGAATCCATGTAAAGAGTTTTTAAGAAAACAGTAATATATATTTATTTAGGCTTTTTCCATGTGTTCTATTTTGCAGAAAATGCACCCCCCATCTCAGAATTCAGAGTTGTGCTGCTGGGATACAAAGGATCTGGAAAGAGTTCATCAGGGAACACCATCCTGGGCAGAGAGGAGTTTGATCTGAAGAGAAGAACAGCTCAGTGTGTGAAGAGACAGGGAGAAGTAGCAGGCAGACAGGTCACTGTAGTGGACACTCCAGGATGGTGGGCAAATGAGAGCCTCAACGAGTCCTGTCAGCTCACTAAACAGGAAATTGAGCTCAGTGTATCTCTGTGTCCTCCAGGACCTCACGTTATCTTACTGATTGTTAAAGTAGGTGATCCTATCCAGCAAGATGGCATTAAAAACATCCAGGAACATCTGGAGTTTGTCAGTGACAGAGTCTGGAGTCACACTATGGTGCTGTTTGCCCGTGGAGACTGTCTGGGAAACGCAACTATTGAGCAGTACATTGAGAGTGAAGAACACCTCAGATCTCTGGTAGAGAAATGTGGGAACAGATATCATGTTCTCAACAATGAGGACAAAAGTGACACAACACAGATCTCGGAGCTGATGGAGAAGATGGAGGAAGTTATTGCTGGAAACGGGGGCTGTCACTATGAGATGGACAGAAAGAGACTGGAGGAAATAAAGGAGAGAAAAGAGAAAGAAGAAGAGAGAGCAACAGAGAGACTGATGAAGGTGGAGAGGCAAAGACAACTTCTCCAGTCACTAAAGCGTAGGTCCACCTGACTTTCTTGTTTTTTTTTTTATTTAAAAAAAATACACAATTTTACATAACAAAGTTATTTGTTTAGTACAATAATTTAATTCAACAAACATTCCCCAAAGCTTTTTAAGAAAGCTGTAATATATATGTAGGCTTATTTCATGTGTTCTATTTTGCAGAAACATCACCCACCCTCTCAGAATTCAGAGTTGTGCTGCTGGGATGCAAAGGATCTGGAAAGAGTTCATCAGGGAACACCATCCTGGGCAGAGAGGAGTTTGATCTGAAGAGAAGAACAGCTCAGTGTGTGAAGAGACAGGGAGAAGTAGCAGGCAGACAAGTCACTGTGGTGGACACTCCAGGATGGTGGAAGAACATCAACCTCAAAGGCACTCCTGAGTTCACTAAACAGGAGATTTTGCTCAGTGTTTCTCTGTGTCCTCCAGGTCCTCATATTCTCTTACTGTTTGTACAAGTAGGTAATTCTTACACACAGGATGACATTAGAAACATCCAAGAACATCTGGAGTTTGTCAGTGACAGAGTCTGGAGTCACACCATGGTGCTGTTTACCCGTGGAGACTGGCTGGGAAACGCAACTGTTGAGCAGTACATCGAGTGTGAAGAACACCTCAGATCTCTGGTAGAGAAATGTGGGAACAGATATCATGTTCTCAACAATGAGGACAAAAGTGACACAAAACAGATCACAAAGCTGATGGAGAAGATGGAGGAAGTTATTGCTGGAAACGGAGGCCATCACTATGAGATGGACAGAAAGAGACTGGGAAAAGTAAAGGAGAGGAAGGAAAAAGAAGAAGAAAGAGCAACAGAGAGACTGATGAAGGTGGAGAGGCAAAGACAACACCTCCAGTCACTAAAGCGTAGGTCCACCTGAGTTTCTTGTTTTTTTTTTATTTAAAAAAAATACACAATTTTACATAACAAAGTTATTTGTTTAGTACAATAATTTAATTCAACAAACATTCCCCCAAGCTTTTTAAGAAAGCTGTAATATATATTTAGGCTTATTTCATGTGTTCTATTTTGCAGAAACATCACCCACCCTCTCAGAATTCAGAGTTGTGCTGCTGGGATGCAAAGGATCTGGAAAGAGTTCATCAGGGAACACCATCCTGGGCAGAGAGGAGTTTGATCTGAAGAGAAGAACAGCTCAGTGTGTGAAGAGACAGGGAGAAGTAGCAGGCAGACAGGTCACTGTAGTGGACACTCCAGGATGGTGGACAAATGAGAGCCTCAACGAGTCCTGTCAGCTCACTAAACAAGAGATTGTGTTCAGTGTGTCTCTGTGTCCTCCAGGACCTCATATTATCTTACTGTTTGTAAAAGTAGGTGATCCTATCAAGAAAGATGGCATTAAAAACATCCAAGAACATCTGGAGTTTGTCAGTGACAGAGTCTGGAGTCACACTATGGTGCTGTTTGCCCGTGGAGACTGTCTGGGAAACCCAACTATTGAGCAGTACATTGAGAGTAAAGAACACCTCAGATCTCTGGTAGAGAAATGTGGGAACAGATATCATGTTCTCAACAATGAGGACAAAAGTGACACAACACAGATCTCGGAGCTGATGGAGAAGATGGAGGAAGTTATTGCTGGAAACGGGGGCTGTCACTATGAGATGGACAGAAAGAGACTGGAGGAAATAAAGGAGAGAAAAGAGAAAGAAGAAGAGAGAGCAACAGAGAGACTGATGAAGGTGGAGAGGCAAAGACAACTTCTCCAGTCACTAAAGCGTAGGTCCACCTGACTTTCTTGTTTTTTTTTTTATTTAAAAAAAATACACAATTTTACATAACAAAGTTATTTGTTTAGTACAATAATTTAATTCAACAAACATTCCCCAAAGCTTTTTAAGAAAGCTGTAATATATATGTAGGCTTATTTCATGTGTTCTATTTTGCAGAAACATCACCCACCCTCTCAGAATTCAGAGTTGTGCTGCTGGGATGCAAAGGATCTGGAAAGAGTTCATCAGGGAACACCATCCTGGGCAGAGAGGAGTTTGTCCTGAAGAAAAGAACAGCTCAGTGTGTGAAGAGACAGGGAGAAGTAGCAGGCAGACAGGTCACTGTAGTGGACACTCCAGGATGGTGGAAGAACATCAACCTCAAAGGCACTCCTGAGTTCACTAAACAGGAGATTTTGCTCAGTGTTTCTCTGTGTCCTCCAGGTCCTCATATTCTCTTACTGTTTGTACAAGTAGGTAATTCTTACACACAGGATGACATTAGAAACATCCAAGAACATCTGGAGTTTGTCAGTGACAGAGTCTGGAGTCACACCATGGTGCTGTTTACCCGTGGAGACTGGCTGGGAAACGCAACTGTTGAGCAGTACATCGAGTGTGAAGAACACCTCAGATCTCTGGTAGAGAAATGTGGGAACAGATATCATGTTCTCAACAATGAGGACAAAAGTGACACAAAACAGATCACAAAGCTGATGGAGAAGATGGAGGAAGTTATTGCTGGAAACGGAGGCCATCACTATGAGATGGACAGAAAGAGACTGGGAAAAGTAAAGGAGAGGAAGGAAAAAGAAGAAGAAAGAGCAACAGAGAGACTGATGAAGGTGGAGAGGCAAAGACAACACCTCCAGTCACTAAAGCGTAGGTCCACCTGAGTTTCTTGTTTTTTTTTTATTTAAAAAAAATACACAATTTTACATAACAAAGTTATTTGTTTAGTACAATAATTTAATTCAACAAACATTCCCCCAAGCTTTTTAAGAAAGCTGTAATATATATTTAGGCTTATTTCATGTGTTCTATTTTGCAGAAACATCACCCACCCTCTCAGAATTCAGAGTTGTGCTGCTGGGATGCAAAGGATCTGGAAAGAGTTCATCAGGGAACACCATCCTGGGCAGAGAGGAGTTTGATCTGAAGAGAAGAACAGCTCAGTGTGTGAAGAGACAGGGAGAAGTAGCAGGCAGACAGGTCACTGTAGTGGACACTCCAGGATGGTGGACAAATGAGAGCCTCAACGAGTCCTGTCAGCTCACTAAACAAGAGATTGTGTTCAGTGTGTCTCTGTGTCCTCCAGGACCTCATATTATCTTACTGTTTGTAAAAGTAGGTGATCCTATCAAGAAAGATGGCATTAAAAACATCCAAGAACATCTGGAGTTTGTCAGTGACAGAGTCTGGAGTCACACTATGGTGCTGTTTGCCCGTGGAGACTGTCTGGGAAACCCAACTATTGAGCAGTACATTGAGAGTAAAGAACACCTCAGATCTCTGGTAGAGAAATGTGGGAACAGATATCATGTTCTCAACAATGAGGACAAAAGTGACACAACACAGATCTCGGAGCTGATGGAGAAGATGGAGGAAGTTATTGCTGGAAACGGGGGCTGTCACTATCAGATGGACAGAAAGAGACTGGAGGAAATAAAGGAGAGGAGGGAGAAAGAAGAAGAAAGAGCAACAGAGAGACTGATGAAGGTGGAGAGGCAAAGACAACACCTCCAGTCACTAAAGCGTAGGTCCACCTGAGTTTCTTGTGTAAAAAAGTACAGTAATTTCTCGCATATAAGCCGCTTTGTGTATAAGCCGCAGGACATTGTTTTATGCAATTTAAAAGAAACAAACCCATATTAACACCATATTAACTGCCCCCCTGTATTAACCTCATAGCTGAAGAAATTTTGCAAAATGAATGTATAAGCCGCGGCTAATAGTCTGGAAATTACAGTACATTTTTACATATCAAAACTATTTGTTTAGTACACTAATTACATTCAACAAACATTCCCCCAAGCTTACAAAATTGAATCAAATGTTTGAATACTGCGCAGAAGTTATTATACTGTACATGCAATAGATGTATGAAATCAATGTAAAGAGTTTTAAGAAAACAGTGACAGTAATATATATATTTAGGCTTATTTCATGTGCTCTATGTTGCAGAAAAAGCACCCCCCATCTCAGAATTCAGAGTTGTGCTGCTGGGATACAAAGGATCTGGGAAGAGTTCATCAGGAAACACCATCCTGGGCAGAGAGGAGTTTGAACCGAAGAGAAGAACAGCTCAGTGTGTGAAGAGACAGGGAGAAGTAGCAGGCAGACAGGTCACTGTAGTCAAGGCTCCAGGATGGTGGAAGAATATCAGCCTCAAAGACACTGCTGAGCTCACTAAACAGGAGATTGTGCTCAGTGTGTCTCTGTGTCCTCCAGGACCTCATGTTCTCTTACTGCTTGTACAAGTAGTTGATAATTTCACAGAGGAAAATCAAAGAAATATCCAACAATATATGGAGCTTTTTGGTGAGAGAGTGTGGAGTCACACCATGGTGCTGTTTACCTGTGGAGACTGGCTGGGAAACACATCCATTGAGCAGTACATTGAGAGTGAAGAATCCTTGCCATCTCTAGTAGAGAAATGTGGGAACAGATATCATGTCCTCAACAATGAGAATGGAAGAGATGACATGCAGGTCACACAGCTGCTTGAGAAGATTGAGGAGATGGTATCAGGAAATTGTGGAAGTCACTTTGAGGCTGACAAAACTCTTCTACAGGAAGTGGAGAACAAGAGGAGACACCTCAGTACAAGAGTGGAGGACAGAGAGACAAAAGCTTACAAACAGGAGGCTATATTTAAATATGTTATGGGTGAGTGTTTTTTTAGACAAATCAACAGACATAATTATTATAAAATGCATATTGAAATTGTATGCATTATGTTATGGGAATGCAGGGATAAGGTAATCTGAAATTAGAGTACAGTAAGAAAAATATTTGGTGATATTCATGCCCTGTGTGTGTGTGTGTGTGTGTGTTTGTGTGCCTGCGCACTTGTGTGTTTGTGTGTCATCATCATATGTTAACACCCCATGTTTGTGTTTGTGAGAATGTGTGTGTGTGTGTACATTAATAAATTAATCTGTTGTTTTGCAGGTGAACTACAGCCTCTCTCAGGGACAAAAGTGATGCTCCTGCAATATGAGGAGTTCACTTCAGAACCAGACACAGACAGTGACAGAGGAGAGATGGCAGAAGGAGTCACGCTCCAGTGTGATGAGGAAATCAGGGATGGCCGAGAGATCACGGAAGTTGATATGACACCAAGTAAGAGAACTCTAGAAGAGACTAAACTAGAGTTGGTGTCTCTGTGTGATCCTGGTCCACATGCATTTCTTCTGAAAGTCGACACTGATCTACACTTTACTGAGAGAAGAAGGAAACAATTCCAGACACATCTGGGGTGTCTTGGGGACAGAGTTTGGGATCACGTCATAGTGAAGTTTGACTCCTCTGAGGACCTGTCTGTGGACAGGACCATTGAGCAGTACATTGAGAGTGAAGGAGAGGCCCTGCAGTGGCTGGTTGAGAAATGTGGGAACAGGTATGTTCACTGGACAGGTAAGGAGAGCTGGCCAGGTGTACTGAAGAAGACTGATGAGTTAGTGGCTCTCAATGGAGGAAGCCATTTCCAGTATGAGAAGAGGACAAATGAGACCAAAGCAGCAGACTGGAAGATGGAGGTGCAGCAGCTGGAGGAACTAAAGGAGGAGAATGAGCTGGCAAACAGCAGGATAACTCCCCCCAATAGTAAGTTTTACATGTAATATGTTATGATCATGATGACTTATGTACTTCCCTCCAAGAGAGAATATGGCAGAAGGTCTGACATTTGTTCAGCTAGAAGTGTCTAGTATTTACAGTATATTGATCCCTTAGGCTATGTACAAATCATATTTAATTTTTCAGTTCAGTTATAAATAGTACAATTCATAGAAAAATAAGTACTTTTGGACATTCATTGAAGTGTAAAGTGCAATGCCATTCATTTATTTTCAAATCAGGCAGTATTGTTGCTTAACCGTACTGAAAAACAGTGATGAATTACATAGAGGAGGAGTGTAAGTGTTGTGCATTAAGTGTTTGTCTGCATGTGTTTTATTTTCAGTGGGTGGAGATGAGAGATCTGAAATAACCTCAGTAACATCAGCCTACCACACACACATCTCAGACACAGCATCTGAAGCCCTCTCAGAACGAGACTCTGTGATGTCAGCAGCTACCAGCTCTGGGATTGGTTCGCTAACGTCTGGAAGACGGGAAGGATGGAGGGATCATAACAGACCAGTGGTGGAGAAGAAGGTCAGGAGCTCAGAACAGAGGGAGAGTCCAGAAGAGACCAACACAGGGGAACTGGCCTTGTAAAACTTCTTAGAACTTAGAACAGAGAGATCAGGAGGAAGTCAGCGATCACATATTAGTTCTAAGTCTCTCTCTTTATCTATATCTGTTAAAATATACGCCAATGAAACAGTGTACCAAAGTTTCCATCCTTTAACTATGATATTTTACGACGAAATGACAAAAAGTGTCTTTCCCTTCCACTTGTCACTGTTGATTTACTATTAGTTTCAACTATCTCTTGGATTAGAAGATGTTTCTGTACTGCATAGCGTTGAACAATGTATACCGGTAGTCAGATGAAAAAAGAGACTGAGACTGTTCTGTAATCTAGGTCTATAATCTATGGTTATTTCATTTATAATAATAACCGTATAATCTAGCCTACGTTTTTTTTTTTTTTCAGTTAATGCTGGATGGGCTATTTGATGATTTTATATTGATTACTTTTCATTGTTAATCACTGTACCTTATAATAACAACAACAAAAAACAATAAATAAAACTGGGGGCTTAAGCCTTTCAAAAGACAAAGTTCTCTCTGAAGGATATGTCTGGGTCATCTGCTGATCTGCACCGGTTTGGTCCAAATGCTCCTCAGATCAGGCCTCACAAAAATGTAGTTTAAAAGCCAGTATGTGACAATCATTCAAAATTAGCAAAAATTTGATCAATGCTTTGGATGAAATGGTAAATGTCAGCCATTCTTTAATTGTCATGGAGCTTGATGTGAGTGCTTACTGTCACATCCTTGGCACGATAGCATCAAGCTGGTGACTAAACTAGCCCTCAGTGACCTCAGCACCGGCTCATGGAGCGCTTCTGACACCCCTCTCGGCCCCTGGGCAAGATGGCATCAAGCTGGTGACCAGGCTATGCCCTGCTGCCAGTCTCATAGGACCCTCATCACTGCTGGGCACTGTAATTTTGTAGATCTTTCCTGATACGAGTCCCAAAGTATTTCCGTTTGATACATTTGTTAAAACATTTTGTCTGTGTGAAGCATGAAGCAACCAGCCACCTCCTGCTGGACACGACTATGGTGGTTTGTCTCTCTCTACTGGTGCTGCAAGATTATCACAGCCACCGCCAGTCAGCTGATCTGAGCTGGTACCGACAGGTTGGATCACACACACACACACACACACACACACACACACACACACACACACACACAAGCTTTTATGAGCATTTAAGAGAAATTAGGTGCCATGCCTCTTCCTCATTCTAGAAGCGAAATGCAACAGAATGAAATTTGCGTGATATATTGTACTGCCCATTTTTCATCTGTTTTATTATGAAATCAGTTATGAATAGGCCTAATACTTTGAATGTTCTTGATCACATTAGCCTACGTCAGTCTTTGTCCTGGTAGTTTGTCTTCAGAATGAGTTAATAAGCAGCTTAGAGATGTCATTCAAAGGTTGATATTGGCGTCAAGTGACCACTGCCTGCCTCACACCTGTTCTCTGTAGCCTACAGTATGTAAGCGCCCGCCAGTGGAGAAACATCCGTGGCTGGCTGTAATAAACATTTACGAGTCTTAGTTTTATGCAGGCGGAGAAGTGGTGGGAATGAAAGGTTGATATAGCAGCCCTATTATGAATGTTATTTACATTCGAAAGGCGCAGACGCCGAGTCACATTCCTGAGTAGGTGTTCTCTCACTGCTTGCTTGCGTAGCATATATGCGCAGAGAAGACGGAAGGAAGGAACGAGCCTGTTGCTTCGAACGCAAGATATACTTTCATGGACACACGACACAAGCTCAGTAGAATATCTCCGTTTTCTGGCACTTTTGGCTTTCCGTAATCAAGTACATACACACCGTGTGTATATGAGAGAGACAGAGCCGTTGTCCATTGGAGTTAGCGCTTGTCGTGGTGCGCTCCCTACCCAACCGATATGGTGAAATGTTCAACTTTGCGTCTGCGTGGGACAGGCAGGCAGTAGAGCGTGCGAATGCGTGACGACGACGGCGGCAGCGACTGTGTTGCATGTCAAAACAGCCTCAACGGCATGTTATGATGACACGTAATCTACATGGGCCGCTGCAGGGTCTGCGAATATGACACGGGATTATCCATGTAGAGAGGACTGTACGTTTCGGATTTCTGACCGGAGACGCAGCGGTGGCATGTCTCAGAGAGAGGCATGGGGGTTCTGAAACCACGGTGACTTGCCCTCCAATTCGGGCTTCCTGATTCACTGACTGTCGTTTTACTCCCGTCATAATTTTGCTTTCGAAGCCTGTATTCACTGCTAGTGCGCGCTTGTGCTGTGCTGTGGATTATTCGTTTTCCTTGCGCGTGCTTGTGCTTTAACCTACTGCGCGGGTTTAACTTACTTTTGGAGGACAAATCGATACGCTGTCGAGAATGGCTGCAGCTTCCCCAAGGAAGTGGGACTGAGCGTGTGTAGGGAGCCTTGACATTGGCCTGTGTTGCTGCTGACTGTTGACACTGGGGCTCCTCTACACACACACACACACACACACACACACACACACACACACACACACACACACACACACACACACACACACACACACACACACTAATGACGACAAACATGGGCTTCCCTGCTCTGTGGAGTCACGCACGGTGCCTGGACAGCGGCGTTGACCCCGAACGAGAGGAACGGTGGGCCAAACTGTTCGATGAGTTGGACCTCAACAAGGATGGGCGCATCGACGTCAGCGAGCTGCGGGCCGGGCTCGCCGCACGAGGGCTGCTTTCGCGGGGCTCAGTGGAGGAGGTAAGAGGGAGGTGGAGGAATCACAATGTTTTCACACTATGTTCCGTAGCGTAGGCTACAACGGTGCTGTTCAGAACCAGAAATACACCAACGCAGGGTGTTGTAACGTCTAGCTCAGTGAGCTGTGTGTGCTGTCCTGCGCTGCCTGCGTTTGTCCGGATTCGTTTTCACCCGCATTTGCCTGACCATGGTAATGACAGACGGCCAAATGTCACTGCCTACAATAGTGCCTGTAGGGCCAGTGGTTGAAAAGGCGCTTGGACACACGCATGCGCTCTCTGTACCCACTGACTGAACCACGTGATCACACACACGCATAAACCATATCGCAGGGCACCATAGCGGATTAACCATGATAGCCCCATTAACAAAATTAAGCCTCTGCATTTAGAGTGAGAGAGAGAGAGAGAGAGAAAACTCTTTTAATGATCTAGGCTGCGGTTGGATGCCCAGCTGTTACAGTGCAAGACTGTCCTTGAGGTCAGACACAACATTTGACTGTCTGGTGGAGCAGGAAGATTGACATCTGCTCTGTAGGCAATAGGCATGTCTGCTGATGTGGTCTGTTTGTGTCACTCATAGAGTCTGTATGACAAGGACTGACTGATCAATACGCACTATTCTGTGTTTGTTGTATCAATGAATTGTACCCCCCCTCCTTCACCTTAAAGAACAGCTAAAGAACGGATAGGCTATAACAGCACATTCCACTGTCTGGATATCTGATGAAAGAGCACGCTCCACCCACTGACAAGCTGGCGTCTTGTATAATTGACCCCTATACGAACCCCCACACCTACACCTGGGCATGCTCCTACATCATCAACACGCTCCTACATCACCAACAAGTCTGTTGTCCACCCCACTCTGGCCTGCTATCTGTTGTCAGGGACAACAGCGCTTCGTAAGAGTTTGAGCCACATTCATCAGCCCAATATCATCATCAGATATGTGACTGTCAGCTTAAGACAGTGTCGGCTATAAGAATACGTTCCACCCACCAAAGAACACATGTTCCACTGGCTAACAGAACACAAGTTCCACTGGCTATAAGAACATGTTCCACTCAGAATACATGTTCCTCTCGCTATAAGAACACGTTCCACTCACCATAAGAACACA